>NC_136499.1:8956446-9213946 GCF_053919585.1 Euprymna scolopes | reverse complement strand
ATATATATGCATATATATATACTGATGAGCAAAAAAAAATGGGTCAAGCGTGAAAGAAGGAAGAAATCGAGTTTTCAAGAGTTTTCTACGAATTCTTGTTAATTTTAACTGAAAATTCCTATTTTGCAGATCATTATTTCTATAGCATTTAAGTGGAAAAATTAATCCTAAAAATTGTAACACCGCATCTTGGCGAAGATATAAAAACCGAATTGCAGGGTTAAGGCAGTTGAAAATGATTTACAAGCAGAGTTTTTATATTTTAAGAAAAGAAAATGTGAAATCATCTGTTTCTGTAGTAAAGCGTAATAGTCGACGGTTCAAGTCGAACGCGTGGTAAAAGGGAAATCTGAATCTGGTAAGCCTAGAGCATCAACTTTGAAGGACGACCACAAGCTTAAATTAACTGTTTTGAAGGGTTTAAAGAAAACTGATGTTAATTATAGCAAAGAATTCAAAACAGTGGCTAGAAATTATCTTTCTAGATATACAATATATAAACGAATGAAAGAAATGGGATTTCCTTGTAACAGGTTTGCAAAGAAGCTATTCTTAACTAAGAACATCAATGATAGAATAAGATTTCTCTCGTGTTATGGCAAGAAAGATACAGACTGGTTCAGGAAAGTTTTTTGGTAGGATGAATCAAGATTTTGTCTTGTTAGTAATGCTCCCGGTGCTCCTGGTGCTCCCGGTGCTCCCGAACGGTGCAATCGAAGAACTGGAGAAAGATGTTCGCCAAGTTGCATAAAAACGACAGTTAAATACGGGAATGGAGGTATTATTGTATGGGGAACTTTTACTGCATCATGTGTTGAGGAACATATTAGATGTGAAAAGTCACTCAATGTAAAGGAATACATTCGAATATTAGAAACAGGACCGTTACCAAGTATCCAGACGCTGGAAAAATCACAGAACATTATTTTTAAACATGATAATGCCACTGCACACACTGCTAAAATCACAAGAAAATGGTTTTCTGATAATTCAATTACTGTGATATTTTGCCTCGATTTAAAGCCCCGATTTAAACTTAATCAAGAATATTTGGTTAATAATATCTCGTGCATTGGCTGGAAGGACTTTTTCGAATTATGATAAACTGTGGGAAGTTGTGCAAAGCGAATGGAATAGCATCTGCTCTTCGCAGTGTTCCACTTTGGTTTCTAACATATGTAAAAGGATTGATCTTTTAAAGAAATCAAAAGGGAATGCGATTTATTAAAGTAAATGTCTTGCTTTGTGTTATTAGTCTCGTGTATATTTTCTTGTTGTACTATTCTTTGTTCAATATAGCTTTTAATGCAATAAAATATATAACAAATTTTTGGCACATTTTTTTCGCTCACGAGTATATATATACTCGTGACTCAAACTGTACTTGTTTGTTTTCGTGTTGTAATTGGCTTAAAATGTATTTTATAGGTATTATATATTTTATACAGTGCTGGCAAAAAGAAAGTCCGCATTTGTAATTTTGTCAAAATCTGCAAATTTAAGCAAACGTTAATGTAACAGTTTAAACAACATATACTTCATTCGATTCGCCTTTTATTTCTCTATACTTTTACCTGCTCATATTTGACTTTTAATTGAAACATTCTAGTGTTTACGACAATTTACAAAAATACCTTCGAATTGAGGAGGCAAAAAGAAAGTCTGCAGCAAAAAATTCGCAGGCCCCACAATTTTAATGAATCATCATTATGCCAGATCAAACATACCCGTTCCCGTGTTCCCATACATCTTCTATCATTATATGTGATCAGTTTTCTATAATAGTCAACCATATAGGAGCCTATTCGTGACCAGACACACACATAGACGTTCAGCTTTATATTATAGATATCGTAAAATACGCTTAATTATGATATTTGATTAATGCAGATTTCGCATTTGATATAATAGTATGTTGGAACAAATATATAATAATTATTTAAACAATTAAAAAGAAAAAAGAATGACTCGTGCACACGAATGAGAAACAAAACTAAAACGTTTTGTTTAAAATTTATTTTTCCTTTGACTATAATAGCTGACCTATGAAGACATGTTTGCTGCGAGGCTTAAAATTAAAACAGGAATTAATAGCTACTATATTATGCACGTATGTTCATAATGCCATCGTACAACCTTTACCTTTTTTTTAAATCTTCACACTCTTCAATCGATTGTCCCCGCCGAGATCCCAAATATAAAGTTTCCCATTGATCTGAATACCCTATATAGAAAGTCTCATATTTTAGACCAAAATTAAAAGAGGAGTTTAGTAGGCAAGTTTTTAAATATATATATACTAGCAATCGGTGCCCGGCGTTGCCCAGGTGTTTTGAAGTGTTTGCTTAGGAAAAAAAAAAGGTCAATTTTTAAAACTTTTACCCCTATTATGACCTCGTAACATTTATTGTTTAGGGATCAAGTAAAGTTAATAAGTTAGATCCATGTCCAAGGAATCTATATATATAAAATATCACGTGTTCAGACCTTAAATTGTAGGAGAAGTTAGGTAGAGTTCTCAAAGGTCTAATTGTTGAATATTGACCACTTAATCGCCAAATTTCTGTCGAAAACCTATCACATCGATGTTCCCAAATCTCAGTACCCTGTATATCAAATTTCGAATCTGTAGGCTTAAAATTGACAGAGTTTTAACGTAGGGAAATGCACACAGACGCACCGACACACACAGACACTATCACTTATACATATATATAAACATAAACATCATATATATAAAGATAATAGTACGCCATATATATATGAAAAGACCATTATTTACTGAAGTGAAAGGAAAACCCGGGGGAACTTTACCCAAAAATAAATCTATATTTTTTTGTGTGTATTGATAGTCTGGTACTTATACAGTTTAGTGACGACATTAAAAAATGGAAATATTGAAAAAAAATTTTTATTGTACGTAACTGTTATAGACTGAAGTTCTCCGAAAAAAATTTCACTTCATTTGATCAAGTAGTTTTTTTTTTTTTTTACAGCGAAAAACAATGATTTATCACGGCTACGTCAACGTGGCCATTTTGGAAATGTTATTGCAGGCCCAGGAATTCCCCAAGGGCAGGTAACTGCCGTACATAGCAGAATACCTGCATTTTAGGCCAATCTAGCCCTTTTTCCCCCCCACCAGAATGAGATTTTTTTTTTTTTTTTTTTTTGCGAAGACAGATGCCATTTATGGGGTGTTTTTTTTTTTTTTAATTTGTAACAGAAGTAAATAAACGAAGTTTCGAAGTTATCCATGCGTGTCCAACTGAGCATGTTTCGAAAATAATCTCGTATAAAAATTCCTCAATTCTTTGCATTCTTCAATTTCTTTGCATATTCAATAGTATTCTTATTTATAAAAAAAAAATACGCAAAAAAATTGCAGATTAAAAAAAAAAAAAAAAAACGTAAAAAAATTTCAGATGTGTTGTGCGCATCTCAATATGGCGAGAAAAAAAAGGCTAGATTGCGAAATTTGGCCTAAAATGGAGGTATTCTGCTTGGTACATTTCCAAAATGGCCACGTTGACGTCGTCGTTATAAATAATTGTTTTTCGCTGTAAGAATTTTTTTTCGGAGAACTTCAGTCTATAACAGTTACGGACAATAAAAATTTTTTTCAATATTTCCATTTTTTAATGTCGTCACTAAACTGTATAAGTATCGATAGTCTTATCAACACCCCTTTTTTCTATTTATTTATAAAGAAAATACAACTTTATACAAATTCCCTATTAGTTTTTTTTTTCGGTTCTCTTATACGATGATCATCTTTATTTAACTATTACGTGTAATTATATTCATACAGATATTCTATATGGTTTATATTTGCGTAATATTTGCGTAGAAATGAAGAAAATCAAATTTACTGTGTATTTATCGTGTTGCCATAACAACGTGACGTAGCCAAGGACGGTAGTGGACGTGAGTGTGTGTGCGTGTGTGCGCGTGTTTTCGTGCTGTATTGTTTGTAGTAGTAGTAGTACTAATAATCTGTCCAGCGTTTGCTTTCTTGTGTTAATGGCGGACGTTGAGTCAGAGGTTGGATTGTGATGTCTGTAACTTTCGTATTTTTCTAATTTGTAAATGGCAAGTTAGAAAAAAATTAAACCCTTCCAAGATGGACAATAAATAAGACCAAAATATTTTATGGTAAAGTTAAGAGCGGAAGAACTATACTTTTTTAGGAGATGTGATTATTGGATTAACCAATCAGAAATCGTCTGTGGCACACACATCTCTGTTTTTATAGATATATAGATATGTTATGCATGCCTAAATATATATAGAAAGAGGTGTATGCTTTATATATAAATTTTGTATTCAAATATTATGTAGAATATCTGCATGAATATAATTAAAAGTAATAATAAACTAAAGACGATCATCCCATGCAAAACCGAATAAACTCAAATGAAATTAAGTAAAATCAATCTTTTAAAGAAAACGCTGTCTACTTTTGTCAGTGAATGCAATTCCACGACCCATATATAAAAAAAGTGTATCATCTGCTTCAATACATAGAAAAAAGTGTTTTTAATATTAATATCAATACACACAAAAACTATCAAATAAATAAACACACACACACGCACACACACACACACACACACACACACACACATATATATATATATATATATATATATATATATATATATATATATGTATGTATGTTGCATACTAGAAAGCAGAGCATTGTCGTCAGGGGAATATACTTTGTTTTGTCATTCCAAACATGACGTCATGTATGGCGTGGTCACTCATGTCATTTTAGAAGTATAATATGACGCCATACATAATGTCATAATATATATAAATCCGTATCCCTGTCTGTTGATTTGTTTGTTTGTTCACAATGACGTCATAGCATATAATATACATACATATATATGTTAACAAACAAACAAATCAACAGACAGGGATACGGATTTATTACAATATATATTGTAATAAAATACGGATTTATTACAATATATATTGTAATAAATCTGTATCTCTGCTGTATATATATATATATATATATATATATATATATATATATATATATATATATATATATATAAAGGTATGGCTATATATATATATTTCAATAAAGCTATACTACATTTTCTGCGTTTTATCTTAAAACATTTTTATTAATCTGTTTTAACACAAAAGCTAAGATTGAGGGAAATCAGTATAAATATTAAATACATTATTTCTCAAAATAATTTATAAAATTTGAGGAAAATTGACTTTTTATTAAAAGAAAAATAAACATCGAAACGCGCCCATAAATTTCATCACGAGTGTAAAAAAATGTACTCTCTCTCTCTCTATATATATATATATAAATATATATATAAATATATATATATTTATATATGTATAAATATATATATATATATAAATATATATATATATATATATTTATATATATATATATATATATATATATAAGCGAAAATGTGTGTGTGTGTGTTTGTGTGTGCATTTTTGTGTATGTCCGCAAAAGTCTATTTTTCGTCGGGCTTTTCAGTCGGGGCACTCCTTCGTAAAACTATATATTTGTCTAAATCATATCTACGGCTTAAGAACGGAGATCGCGGCTATCTTTTATTTGCCCGACTTCACCAGCTATTTTCGAGATATTTTTTCGATCGCCGCGTCTTCGCAAAGCCAACGATGGAGGGGGGAACAGAAACTGGCTTGCAGCGCAAAACTAGGTCAAACATCACGTGACTTAACTTTCTCGCACCTGTATATTTCACTTCATAAATGTTTACGTATAGCAGTTATCACTTTCTCTCCCCTCGTGGCCGAGATGGCTAGGTCTCTGAGTTTTAACCATTTCGTTTCTACCTTTGCGTCAAGTCTTCGGGGTTTAAAACTTACCTTCCTACTTTTTTACACCTCCAAACACTCGGCCGACGTTTTTTTTTTTTTTTTTAACAGGGTTGTTTTGATCTACACCCCCCAACACACACACCTCCAAACACTCGGGAAACGCCGGGTACCCCGCACTAGTATTTTATATATGAACTCTGAATTTTCGACAAATCTTGCTTGCAATGTCTTCAACGGCCTGAATCTATATTTATGTAGATCCTATTTATGCTCAATGTATTGAATTTTTCATTATTTGTAGACGGTTGTCTCCCCCAGTATTTTTCACTCTATGTTTAAAATGTATTGCTCCGAACTTGCCAACTACTTCTGTACTGTATATTAGCTTATCAGCTTTTACTATGAATTTCATTTATTATTTGACGCCTTCAAAGCATTTATACCATTATGTAAATAGGAAAGCATCAGAATGTTTAGATAGGCATTGAAATATTGTATTTTCTAATATTGTCTAATAAATAAATACATAAGTTTCTAACTGTCTTCGAAGATATGTAACTTAGCGTAAAGTATGTTTTAGCAGGAAATGCAATAAATTTCATATGCGTATCAGTAGAGAGCGTCTAACGTGTTAAAAGACGCACGATTAAAATCAGGAAACATTTTTGGAGCAATCTTGTGCATGATTTTTTGTGTGTGTTTGTATGTGTGTGTATGCGTGTGTATGTGTGTATGTGTGTGTAAAAACCCTGGAGACGTACCACCAAAGATGCCTCCGAAAAATCCTCAGAATCAGTTGGAAGGACCGACGCACCAACACCAACGTCCTACTATCACCGCTACTGTTGCTCAACGCCAGCTCAGATGGACTGGTCATGTTGTCCGTATGCCGGATCTCCGCCTCCCAAAACAGATTTTCTACTCTCAGCTTGTTGAGGGAAACGTGTCCAGGGTGGCCAAAATATGAGGTATAAGGACAACATACAAAGTAAATCTAAAGCGGTTTCACATGGACCTTGAGACATGGGAGGACGTGGCTGGGAGCAGGTTGGCATGGAGGAGCGCTGTCCATGAATGTGCTGCGCTTTATAGCAGCGACCTAAATCAAGCTGCTGAGGATAAACGCAAGCACAGAAAGGACAGATTATCAACCAGACACACCCAACCCCACCCCACCATCACTACCTTTATCTGCCCAAATTGCACAAGAAAAATTGGGTCTAGGATTGGGCTCTATGCTCACCTGAGGACCCACAGAAGCCACAACAGAGGACAGTCTTACTCGGACACGAGTGACCGCCGATGATGATGATGATGATGTGTGTGTCTACTTACCTTCCAGCATGCAGATCTTAGCGAGTATATAATGTATCTTCTTTTTAGCCTTCGGGTTTAACCATTTTACGTTATGAAAGAAAGCTAGAAGACAAGTCCCAAATGTCTGCCACTCTCTATCTGTGCCAAAACCTAAACGCAAATTCCATAAACAAGGCTTTTTTTCTAGAACTTCTCGCATGTGGTACTCTGTTCCGCCAGCCTGCTTTCTAGCTGACTACAATATAGCCATATTCAAGTCCAATATATCAAGTTCTTGTTGAGCCGCCCGTAAATAATCCATTTCTACCGCATTTTCATCACTACCTATTAATACGCTGTTGTTTCAGTGACCATACACTAATTAAACCACATATATCACATTTTATTCCCATTCATATGTATTGTAATATTATGACGAGTAACTTACTCTAAGGCACGATAGAACTAATGTTTTAACTTTTGGATTGGAAATAATATATATTCATACTCATTTAAATAAACACTGATTTAATTTGTCGCCTTAAGTATTCATATAAGTTGTGGTAGTAGAATTCGTAAAGGTGGTAGTAAATATATTCAAAAATTATGCTATGGATTTATGTTTTTTCATTCATACTAACACGCAGAAATTAATTACTGATCAAAGGGAAATAACTCGTAAAGTATCATGTTATTAGAATGTATTCTATATAATTTTTGGTTGAAAGATTAACATTTGTTCGAGCAAAATTTTTTCTGAGACTAGCAGTCAGGGATTTGATCGGGGGGGTAATCTATTTCTGCATGCATCAATTCAGATAAGGGGAAAATTGTCCGATATGAGGACGAATCTCAAACTAGTCTTAAATTACTTGATTGTCAGTTCGAAGTTCGACTGAACAATTAATGCCCCAAAACTTTCACAAAAATACTCGACTAACTACAACCATTATATTCTATTCCTTCTACACTCTATTTTTGCTTATATCTAAAGGCAGATTCCATGAACAATGCTTTTTGCCAGAACTTCTCGCCTGTGAAACACTGTTTCACTGACCTGATTTCCAGTTTAATACAACAAGTCGACTTCAAAACCAATGTTGACCAGTTTTTGTTTAGCAGTTCCCATGGATAATCAAATTCGACTTAATTTACACCATTAACGATTACTACACTACGAAGGGCGTGCAATAAGTAATTCCCTTGACCCACTTCCGACAGAAGTAGAGCAATGAAACTTGGAAAAGTTATTAGTCTTTCTCTACATAGGAACCACTCAGAGTTATGCATTACTCCCATCTTATTATGCATCTCTGGAGACCGTTTTTGTAGAACACCCCAGGTTGGTCCTCCAACCACACCGTGACTTCAGAAATCAAGGCTGCATCATCTGGGAAACGCTTTCCTTTCAAAAACAACTTTATGGCTGGAAAGAGGTGAAAGTCAGAGGGTGCAAGGTTAGGAGAGTAGGGAGGATGGGGTAGGATTTCATAACCACACGCCCATGCTTCTGATCTGGCGACATGCGAGTTGTGGACCAGAACGTTGTCCTGCAGGAGGAGGGTACCTTTGCTGATCTTGCACAACTCTTGATTTTGATAGCTTCTCTTAATTTTCTCAAAAGTCAAGCATAATAGACTCTTGTAATTGTGGTACCCCTTGCAAGGAAATCTCTCATCACTACTCCGTGCTGGTTCCAAAAGACTGTGAGCATGACCTTGCCGGCGGAGAGCTGCACCCTTGCCTCCTTTGGAGGTGGTTAGTCCAAGTGCTTCCATTGGTCTCTGCACATGCAAAATTTCAGCTAGATCAGACAACTGGAAGTGGGTCAGAGGCATTACTTATTGCACGCCCCTCGTATCACCTTACAATTATTAACCCTTAACTACGAGTGGCTTTCGGGCCTTGATAAGTTCTGACACACAAGTAAAAAAAAAAGTGCCCTACGATATAGATCGGTGCATTGCCTCTAAAATCACAAATCCTTTTAAATTAATCTCGACATTTATGATCTCCCACACAAAGAACCTCCATTCTTTAGAGGTTTTCTTCGAAGTCTGCACTGGAAGTGTAAGCTTTCCCCGAAACCGTCTGTTAAGATTAGACGAATTGAACCTACTGCCCTGTCACTCGGTTTGGCTCTTGACTCAGCTCTCCTTTTTTTTCTCCTTCTTCCTCTGACTAAATTCTAACGCGCACCACTTTTAATACAACCAATAGCCACTGTCATTATCGGCAGTTTGCTAATTTGCCAACCTGTTTTTGTTTTTTTCTTCGCACCCTAAAACCTCTCACGGACACCTGTGAATCCCACGACTAGCTAATGGCGTAACGTCAACCGGATTCGACCTCAACCTTGACATTTTCAATCAACACTAGAGAATCACAGCTAAAATGATAATTGCTCATCACCCGAAGAGTCAACTCAAAGAAAAACAATAATTTTTTCTACTTTCGTTTAGTTATTACGTCGTCCAATCTATCAGTCATAGATATATATTTATATACTAGCTGGAAGCACAGAGTTGGCCGGTCGTACAATACGCTTAGATGCGATATTTTAATTAATGCATATTGCGTATGTATTATTATAGAATCAATATCCTATTGATTATTATGTATTACGTGGAATAATTTGCCTGATGGACTAATTCGCAAGAATTTTTTTAATGAAAAAATAATAATGATAATTTCGTTCATCAAATTTCATTTGTGTTTGTTTACAGTATCACGTCAGTTGATATTAGTGCTGTACGATGAATGCCTTTAAAAGTCACTTCTGGTTAATATTTAGTTTTAAAATATGCAAACGGAGAAATGGTTTGCGGCGATAAAAGAGGTATCACTTCTTTTATTGCAAATTCCACTAAATTAGAAAAAAAAATCGAATAAAATGGTGAGGTACACGCGAGTTTCAGCAGAGAATTATTGTATATGTAGTCGCAGGCTCTACCACTCAACTATATCACCGATGATAATAATTCTTTTTAAGAAATGATTTTTTAGATTTCAATATTTCCCTTGGTCGGAATAACATTATATTCGTATCTAAAAAAAATATTGTTTTATCTATAAGAGAGAAAGACTATATTCTAAAATTGGATGCTTTTTTAAAGATCGGGTTCTTTTTAATACTTATCGGATGAACTTTTGTACAACACCTATCTAAGAACACTGCCTGGCATATGAATTACCTTTGTGTGAAATTTGCAAGCTGTTTCGGAACCTATTAGGAGGGAACTCACACACACATGATGTGACTTTTATATGGTGGTTATATAACTATTCTCTTGCATATAACGTGACATATGACTGCTTAAACATGGACCAATAAAAGAATGAGCAACCAGCAATCACCCAACTCTCTGACCTGGAGGTTTGGTCCCTCGGGGCTACCAACACTAATGAAGCACGTGCGTAACAGGGGCTCAAGGCTTCGCTAACCCTAACCCTAACGCTAACCTTACACAAACCATTCGGACCGAATAAAATATAGGAAGCATTACTTTGGTGAATATCAATGTTCCCCATATATATATATATATATATATATATATATATATATATATATATATATATATATATTACACAGTGATCACCACTTATCAAGGCCCGGAAGCCACTCAGGGATAAGGGTTATTGCAAGTACATTACGTTAGTGTGGAGATTTGATGAAGTGTTTACTTAAGGGGTGGTTCATTAGGAATTTGTTAAAGTTCGACTTGAACACATCCAAGTTGTAGTCCGGTGGGAATCAGGCAGACGGAACAGAGTTCCACAGGCGTGCAGTTCGAAGAAAGAAGCTTTGTTCATGGAATCCGCGTTTTGATTTAGGCACAGATATAGAGTGGGGAAAATTTTTAACAGTGGATTTAGCTAGACGGGTGTTTATATATATATATATATATATATATATATATATATATATATACATATATATACACATATATATATATATATATATATATAATAGCTGGGCGCCTTCGTTGCTCGGTTGTACAATACGCTTATATATGATATTTTAATGTACGTTGATTGAGTAGATATTATTATAAAATCAATTCTCTACTGAATATTATGTATTACGAGATGGACTAATTCTCAAAGAAAATTAACAATAAACATTAATAATAATGATAATGTCGTTCATCAAATTCCGCCTTTTGTTTGTTTACAATATCATGTCAGCTGATAATTGATTTTGACGGAGAATGCCTTGAACAAGTCACTTCTGGTTAACGTTTAGTTTTTAAAATATGCAAACGAAGAAATAATTTAATTGTAAATTATATATCTTCTTTTATCATAAATTGAACTTAGTTGTGAGAAAAAAATTAAATAGAAATGGTGAGGTACACTCAGGCTTTTACAGGGATACCATTCGATCTACACTCGAATACAATACCACTAAGCTAGATCTCCAGATGCAAACGGTTTTTGAACGGTGTAACTGAACATTATTTCCCTCTAAAAGTTAATTTTTATCTATAAGAATAATTTTCGATAGTTATCGGATGATTTCTGCCCGATGAATATCTAGGAACATTGCTAATCATATAAATTCCATATTTATGAAATTTTCAAAAGATAGAGAACCCGAAATAATGTTTCAACGTAAACAATTGCTTATTCTCGAAAGCTTAGTATAATTGTGAGTTCGGGAAAACGAGATAGCAGGAGATTAAATGACTTACTGACAATAATATCTACGGACGAATTGGTAAAAAGAATATTTTTTAGAATGATGTTTTCAGAGTAAGAAAATAGTGTTGCATGGAAGGGTTAGAGTAAGGCTAGAATCGAACCCTGTAGGCAAGTGTTAAAGATAATAGATAATGGAATGTTAAATCTATTACAAATAGTTAAATATTGTTTATGTCGGAAAAAGAATCGATTTTCTTTTCTTGTAGAAAGCTTAATATTAAATAAGCCAATTAAAAGAATGGGCAATGCAAATTAAAAATAAATTGTTTAAAAATAGGTTAGAATTAGACTTGAGGATTCTTTTGTTTGCCAAAAGTGTGTTTGGACAAACATATATAAAGCCACGTGAAAATTAGTCACGTTTGAAAACCACACTTCTGACGTCATACACAAAGGAGATTTCTCAATATAGGATCTAAGGGTTCGGAGTTAGCAGTCAGTTGAGAGTCAATAGTTGATGAGGATGAGATAATAAGAGGAGATCACACACGGAGCAGAGTTGGAGAGTGGGAGCCCTTAGAAGCGAAGAGTAGAAGAGTAAACCATGTAGTCGAAAAGGCTGGCATTCCTGCCGTCACTGATCGGCCGATTAAAGGATAAAGAAATCAAATATATATTGTAAATATTGTCTCGTGTCATCATTCCTTAGAACGAAAAGGTAAACGTGGTTTTATCATCATTTTATAACGAACACTGTACAAACCTTCCAAGTATTATATGTGTTCCCATCATAAGTGAAGAATCCCCTCCTACTCCTCCTACTCCTACTCCTCCTCTTCCTCTCTATATGTGTATAAAAACTGTAGCTGTGGTCCGTGTTAATATGAAACCCCAAGAATTGTCACCGTCATCGCCATGATGTAATATGTATAAATGTCTTCCCATCAGAATTATCATCATCATTCGTGTATTATATGTGCCCCGTTATATATGGCCCTAATATGTACCATTATACAACATAAATGTTGATTTGTTACCGTGACCAAAGATTATACATATACACAAAAATGATTACATACATTTCTATTCATACTACAATAACAAAATAAAAACAAGTATGATAATTGGTTTCTTCTTAAGCACATTGGGAATTTGCAGTCCAGAATATCTGGACGAAGAATCAAATACCTCACAAACACTTTGAACACCTTGCAATATCCCACATAGTTCATATTGAATGCTGAGCGAAAAGCCACACAAATATTTTCCAGGGTAAATAACCAATCATATACACCAGACCTTTCTCTCATAAACATACACCTACTTTTACCTACACACAAATAATACAATAATTTGCAACGCACAAAACAAACTAGGAATTCCAATCATACAATCCCCATCACAAACTATAAAACAATTAAAAACTACAAAACATCTCCAACACAAACCAGTTTCAAATGCAGCCATATACACTATTCCTTGTCAAAATTGCCACCATAGATACGTTGCTGAAACATAGCGTCAGTAAGAAAAAGCCTCAGTGCACATAAAAGAGATATAAGAAATAGCAATTCTCTAAGTCTATTATTTTCTCATTCATTGCAGCATAATAACACCTTTGACTTTAAACAAGCCAAAATAAGTAAAATTTATTACTAATAAACCGCGTCAAAGACATCTTGAATCAGCGTTTATCAAACATTCAAGCGCCATTAAACAAAGTGCAGGTTTCTATAATGTAGCACCAAAACATTATAAATACATATAATCTCAATCAATAAACTACATGATAAACAAATACTCATTTCATTCCTATTACACACCTATATTTGAATTTTAAAATAATATTCTTTCCAGAAAGAATATTAACTGCGTTAATATCTTTTAAAACGAAACGTTCATGAACACATACCTCGGGCTATTCCATTTTAATTGTTTCTCTCTCTTTCTCTCTCTCTCTATATATATATATATGTATATATATATGTATATATGTATATATATATATGTGCATATATGTATGTATAAATATAAGCATATATATATGTATATGTGCATTATTCAATATATAAATATAGTAGTTAATATAGCAATATATATAATGTGTGTATATGTATATCAATATATATATAAATATGTGTATACACACATACATGCACACACACACTCATATATATATATATATATATATATATATATATATATATATATATATGTATATATATATATATATATATATATATATATAGGGGCACCAGATTAGTGGAAATAAAAGTATTCTTTAATGAACCTAAGGTAACATGTTCTTTTTGTAAATAAACGAATTCGTTCAAAATGTATCGCAAACAAAGTGTTCACTGTGCGTATTCTAAATAATTCTTCAACCTATTTAAAGACCGCCAGATACTCCAACTGAAAATCAAGAATTGCGGTTTAGTTGTGATTCTAACGTAAAAGCTGGTATCTAATTTTTGCACTTTCATGTCGAAGTTCTTATTTAATCTTTAGACACAGGAAATTAAACCAACTTTCATAAAAAAATATTTACAAAAACGAAGATTTCAGAAGAGATTGACTCGTCATAAGTTAGGAACACGGATGGTGTACACACCACATAGAAACCATCACTCATTGCAATTAGAAAGAGCAAGAAAAAAACACAAACATGAAACCTAACAGAAAGAAGAAAAAACACTGTTTTCAGTGCATATACGCATATCGACAGACTGAGGGGGATGCGCAAATCAAAGTGGCTTTTTTTAACCGTCATACATACGCCTTACTTGCTTTTTTTCATTTCATTCTGCAGTAGCGACGTTCCCGCCCCGCCACGTAACAAACTGCAATTTGAAAGTGAAAGTGAAAATCTCTCTGAAATCTGATTCTCATTTCTGGTCCTGTCTCATGCGTGACTTCAATGTTTCGCTTTGACATTATTTAAAAAAAGGAAAATATGACATAAAATGCCTCAGGGCAGGAATCCCCTTCAAGCTTTTCAAACACGTCGTGCGTGTGTCTGGGCGTGTTCCCTCACTGTGCATGCGTTTACATTTATCATGTACATTTATCTGTGTGTATATTTATGTCATTACATACACACACACACACACACACACACATATATATATATATATATATATATATATATATATATATATATATATATATATATATGAGTTATATTTCCAAAACGATCAGGTAGTTGTTGTAAGAAATGATACCTATGAGAGCTTGGGTAGTTGCCGTAGTTTAATTTATATATATATATATATATATATATATATATATTAGTATTTCGACCCGACTTTGCTCGGTCCTTATGTAATGTTCAAACTTGCCCTATGTGTGAATACCGTTTATGTAAAATTTCAAATTGTGTGAGTAATTTGGTAGAGACCGCAGTGGTTATTTTTTTAAACTTTGACCCCAATTTGGATCTCTGAACATTTATTGTTTTGGGCTTAAATCAAAATAAAAGTTTGACACAATTCAAGTTACCCCCAACAAACATTTCAAGTTTAAAGCCCCCAAAATTGGCGGAGGAGTTTGGTAGAGTCTGCAAAAGTAAACTCTTTCAACTTTGATCTTTTGACAACGAAATATCCTCCCCAAAACTTATTAAAATTCTTGCCGCCTGTCTGAATGCCCATTATGCAAAATTTCAAAGGTTTAGACAAAAAATTGGTGGAGTAATTTTCTAGAGACCGCAAAGGTAAAATCTTTGAAACTTGAACTCCTTGGCACCTATAATCTTCGACCCAAACCGATTAAAAATCTATTAATACCCTTTTATGTAAAATTCCAAATGTTTAAACCAGAAATAGTAATTAGGTAGAGACCGCAGATGTCAATTTTTTAAAACTTTGATCCAAATTTGGACTCCTTTACTTTTATTGTATTTTGGCGCAAATCAAATTAAAAGGTTTGACCCATGCCAAGTAACCTACATTTTAAAGTTCAAGTGTTTAGATGCAAAATTTGCGGAGGAGGAGGAGGAGTTTGTTAAAGTTTATATATATATATATATATATATATATATATATATATATATACATATATATATATATATATATATATATATATATATATATATATATATAGAGAGAGAGAGAGAGAGAGAGAGAGAGAGAGGAGAGAATTGTAAGATTTATCTTTAATTTCTTTGCAGTAAAATACAGAATTTTTAAACAATAATTTATCATTTGGAGGAAGGAATACACGAAATTTTAAGTTCTTTCCTTAGTCCATGGATTTTTATCATGGCTAATTTCTATAGAGGAAATGTATTTAGCAAAATAAACGTAATTCTGTTTTTTTATGACATGCATCGAAAATTAAAAATATTTTCAAAAGAATAAAGTAAAGAACATCATTTCCAGGTGATGCAACGGGAGAATTGGATTAAACAAGAAAAAGGATTCGACTAAGGAGCCAGAATTTGATTGATATTTGTACGCCAAGCAAACAAAAAGAGCTAGCTATGTTTTATGAAAATTTTTAATTTTTACTCTTTGATATACTTTTCATCTGGTAGAAGTCAAATTAACTTAAATTTAAATCTTTATAATAATTTATATATTCTATATAACTGATTTTGCTTATTTGTAAATCCACATGTTCGGGTTAGATTTTACATATAATTTTTTTTTCACGGATTGCCGATTATCAAAACACACGAGATGTATTATCTCAATTTCGCCACTTTGGATCTGACAGATTTGGACTTTACCCTCAATATGTGAATCAATAACCGGTTTGGAATATTCAAAATATAATGGCATCTATTCCATGTTTACTTTGCGATATCTTGTATATTGAGCTATCTTACTTGGCTGGGATTGTTCTATTTAAAAATATTTCCTCCCAGTAATATTTTGTAAGACTGTAAACCATGTGGTTTGATAAATCTGTGATTTAACTCATCTCATTATTCGGAGTTGCAAGGATGCGATACAGGTAAACTATTTTCGCTTGTTTTCTTTTCCTTATAAGGGAAAAGGTTTCCATAATGTTTCATTGTTAAAGTGTTTTTATTCAACCAGTCCGAAGATAGGCTGATCTTGTGAAAATTTTCAAACGACACAATGTTTGAATTTGTCCGAATAGTATTGAAATAATTGTAATTAACGATGAAATACACTATTTGTTGCTATCAACCCATTCTTTTTAGTCTTAGTTTTGTGTTTAAACAATATATATATATATATATATATATATATATATTAATATAATGTATATATATATATATATATATATATATATATATATATATATATAAAATGAAAATTACAATTGAATTTACCAAAATGATCCAAGATGGTAAAATTAAAGTAAATTATAAATATTAAAGAATTAATATTTATAAAATTATCTCAGCCAGATATAAAAGCTCGATAAAACCAAATAGGAAATTGAGCTTATAATATGTCTCGGAAGTAGAGTGAAAAACACATCTTATTTTTCTTTTATTAATATTATTTTTTCCTTGTACACATTTTTGTGAATTATTCCATGGATTTCTGCCTACTGTATTATGGACCATCTTCTTCCGATTACGGGATTTCCTTGGATTTTACTTGTACAAATGGAAATTCTTTTAACTTTCTGGAAGTTTTACATTTGGATTTTACCGTCACTGGATTTTTTTATCTTCCACCAGACTATCCATTCATGTGTAATCACCTTTTTCCTTACCATATTCCCTCTGCTAAACTTATTTTGTTTTCAAGTAAGATTTTTGACTTACTTGTTGTTCCATCAAACACTTCTGCATGCAAAATCCGATCCCGCATTTTGCTAACTCCTACCCTCTGATGAGAAGGGGGGTATTTCTTCGAAACTCCGCGGATTAAGGACTATCCATTTATCTAGTGTTTCCTTTTCAGATTAAATATGTTTTTAACTGATTTCAATGTGTTTTTTAACATGTTTTATTAACTATTTGCTCATATATATATATATGTATATATATATATATATATATGCATATACTGTAAATAATAGAATATCACCGAATACAGTATCACCGATCGTCAGAATTGTGCTAAAGCTAAAATTAGTTTAATCCTCTTAATTGATGACAGTAATGAACACGTATATTACGATTGCTATAAACTTTAATGAAGTGCTTAATTTAAAAGAATCTTATTATCATCTATTTTTATATTGATATATCCAATACATCCAATGAGATATTGAGTCTTAAATTTGTATTGTGGTGATCGGACTTTTAGATATTACTGTAAGAAAACCTTATCAGGACTCGCATAAAAAATAAAATATTATAAACTTAAAATGTTTATTTTATTTTATCTTTTCGGGCATATGGACTAATTGGTGAAGTTCACAAGAAGGACATACACGTGTAAGGTGTCATTTTTGCTCCCGCAAACATAGTCATAATTCATAATGAATTAAATAGTTTAAGATTTTGCTAAGCACAAACATATTATTATTGGTCAGACATCCGCACTGAAGATTTCGCCATGTCAAACGATTAACCTCTTGCCTGTCAAAGTACTGCTTTGAGGGTATGTTAGAACGAAAAAGAGGCAGAGTAAAGCCAAAAGAAAAGGTGGAGAGAAAAAAAGTTTTGATTGAACATCTATTAATAGTTGGGCTTCTATCAAACAACTTGCCCTGCATTGGAAGGTGTGACGGAAAATAAGTTTAAATTTATTCTCATATTATTTATTATCTATTTTTTATCTATTGACCTTTCTCCCCTAAACCCGACTTCAATCAACTTAATACAATCTATAACTGATTTCCGACCCAAAGAGATTTCATATAAGCTATATTGAACGCATGTGCTTACGAATTTGCACTACACGCATCTAAGCTCTCACCACAGTTGTCAGTATCTCAAATCCAACAAACTTTCTGACACGCTCAACTGTCTGTTAACCCTCCTTCTTTTCCTTTCTCCTTCATTCCCCCTCTTGCCTTGTGTTATAAACTTTTTACTTTAATTTGCATTTCTATTATCTTTTCTTCCCTTTCTCAGTCTTCTTCAATTTTCTTGCTTTTTAATATCCATATGTAATGAGAAAAAATAATCCAACATATATATTTAATTTTTATTTTAACTTCAATCGTTTAACAATACGTACGGGTAACTGTTATCCTGTATATTTAAACAATTTGTAATGAATTGAGTTAATACACTTGAGGTTTAAATACAATTTTTTTTCTCTACTAATGCATTGAGCACTCCTCATCCTTGTTTTTACCACATATACTTATATATATATATATATATATATATATATATATATATATATATACTAGCAAATATTTGAATTTAAAGTAAAATAGGAACAGATAAAATTATAGAAGAATAACGTTGACTGTAAATGCTCAGAAAAACCATTGAATGTCCTTTGTGTTTTTTGGGTCACTCATCATACACACACACACAAACACACCCACCCACACACACTATATATATATATATATATATATATATATATATATATATATATATATATATACACACTAGAAAAGGTACCCGTCGTTGACTGGCTTCAAAAACAGTCTACAGAAAATGGACTCTGATTTATAGAAGTATGATAGGTTATGAAAAGGAAGGGTTGTAAAGACATAGTTCCGAATTTGGGGGTATCAAAACCAAAGCAAAATATAATGAAAGTAAAAATAAAATAGATAAACCCCATAATTTATTATACCATACCTGTTCACACTGAAACACTTATCCCAATATTCTGTGGATCTATATTAAAAAAAACCTTGTTAAACTTTGTAACATATTTCCATTCTATGGAGGCCAGGCGCGAACGAACACCCCATAATTTTATTATACCATATTTCTTCAAACTGAAACATAATTATCAAAGTATACTTACGCAGATAGATATGAAAAGTCTTTATTAAAGTTTGTGTCTATTTCCATTCTATGGAGGCCAGGCGCGAACGCAGACCCCACAATTTTATTATACCATTCCTATTTAAGTTAAAACATACGTATCAAATTATTCTTATGTACATCTATATCAAAAACACTTGTGAACGTTTTTTTTTATTTTTATTTTTTTATTTCCATACGTTGTGGATCAGGCGCTTACGCAGACCCCACAATTTTAATGAATCATCATTATGCCAGATCAAACATACCCATTCCTCTGTCTCGATACATCTTCTATAATTATATGTGATCAGTTTTCTATAATAGTCAACTATATAGGCTATTCGTGACCAGACACACAGAGTCGTTCAGCTTTATATTATAGCTATATGTGTGTATGACTGTATTTAAATAGCTATCTCCCTCTCTCTCTCTCTATATATATATATATATAGAGAGAGAGAGAGAGAAAGAGAGAGAGAGAAGAGAAGAGAAAGAAAGAGTGACAAATAGAGACGAGGGAGAGAGCGAAGAAGGGGAAGAAAGGGGTAGGGAATTCGGTAATATAGAATAGAAATAGAATATTTTTCGGTAAATGGGATTATACATATATATAAGAGATTTTGAAGGCTATCACAATTAAAAGAATGGAATTTAGTCGCTGTTGAGTAAGAAAAAAAAAACAAGTGACAATTTGCAAATAAATATATATATATAAATATATATATATTTATATACATATATATACTTATTCAATCGTGTTATGTATCAAGATGTCTTACTTGAAGAAGTTTACTGTGTGTGAAACAATAATCCATGATATATTTCGGGGACGTCCCTTCGTCAACTGGTGGATGTAACAGATCCATTCAAAGCCTTTTAGATGGAAGAAAAAATATAATAACTTTTTTTCATTTTATTCTTCCATTCTTTTAATAGATCTGTGACCTCCGTTATTTGAAATAGGCGCTTCCTTGAAATTTATCAATGTTTTTTTAGAATATGTTTATAAAATAATTCATAAAAGTAGAGAAGCGAGCGAAAAAGGAAAAGTAGAAATAGAATTCTTTTAGTATTGTAGCTAAAATTCTGTAAATAAAGTTTTAAAATCGTTTATTACTAACAGCCTAAATGTTCAATAGATCTTGCTTGCTAAGACTTCAGAAATTACATCATTTTTCAGTGCATGACCCTGAATCTATATTTACGTAGGATTCGATCAAACATTCTTCATACGTGATTCTTTAAGAGCAATGCATTTCATTGTATTTTAAAGGTGTTTTTCATACATACGTTTTACAACCCTGTGTCATATAGCATATGCTTTTTAAAAGTCTCTGTCCCCCTCAACTGACGTTGGCCATAGCTAGCGCTTTTTCACCCTCGACTTTACACGTCCATCTTTCCTGATTTTACTCTGCTTTTTTTCTCCACCACGTGCTGTCTTTTTTTTACCTTTTTTCTTTTTCTCTTCTTCTTCTTCTTCTCAAAACGTCAGCGCGTGCACACTTGTCAATTTTCATACGCTGCTGCTGCTGCTGCTAATATTTTCGCTTGCCAGCAATACTACGACTTCTGATGAATATCCCACACATTCCAATGCGCGCTGCCTTCATTACAGATTGTGGATTTAGTTTTATGGTATTCTTCTCATAATTCGTTCGTCAATAAACCCGGTGAACTTTATCTTGAGTTATTATTGCTGACTTTAGTCTATCTAAGAAATTGACACCCTTCATTAAATAAATACTTCTGACCATTGTTAAACAAGAGTTCATTGTTTGTTCGAAATGTTTTTTGTGTTTTTTTGTGTGTTTTTTTTTATTTGTATTCGAAAATAAACTGCCGAATCCATTGGGTAATAAACTATATCAGGAATTACATTTGGAATGTTCCTCCTAGAAAATATTTTTCAAAATGATATTCTACAATCAAAATACTCGACAAAACAACATTACAGCTTTATTTGAAACCTTTGCAAGAACTCAGCACAACTTGAGTATGTAGGAGAACTGACATCTATTCAATGTAGTCGCATTCTGTCGCAATCACAGCCTCGATTAGTGTTCAGAACTGTGAGCATGCTTTTTCTGCGAATACTCAGCGGATGGCGGCAACTAGGCTGGCTTTGGTGTTGTGGGAGGTCATGTTGGTGATGTTCTCGACGTGTAACCAAACAAAATAGTCCAGCGGGTTCAGGTAGGGGGAGGAGGATGGGCAGTGAGAGAAGGACACAAAGTAGTAACCCTCATTCTGAAGCTAAGCCTGGATGTATTTGAACTTAGAATCCGGTGCCGAGTTCTCCTGCCAAACCCAATATTTCCCACCGGCCATCTGACTGCACTAGAGGAACACGACACTCTTCAGTAGATCCAGGTTCACTTTGACTTCGAAGAGCTGAGGTGCCATGATGTGGCCCATACCTGAAATCACAGCAAAGACCATAACCGTGGTCGGAACTTTGTTTTATTGCCATTTTATCCATAGCAATCCAGCGATGCATGTTGAGGGTGCTAGCAATGCCACTGTTGTCATAACTTCGATCGTTAGAGAACATGAATTTTACAGCAGTGCATCTCTGATCTCGCTTGTGTAACATTGTGTCACTTTCATGCTTGACAGAAGACTCCTATGGCTCTTGGGATTCTTACACCACCGGCCAGCTAGTAAATTGTCAGCAACAACAACAAAAAAAGGAAAACGGTTTTAATGAAACAGAAATGGAATCATGTCGTCTTTTCTAGGGTGGCAATGTTATCGTTCCACCCTGTAAAATTAGTAGGTCATATTTGAACAATTTAGGCAACTCTACACAACTAAATCCGTTTTGGTTCAAAGAAATGTAATCGTTAACGTTCATTTGCAAATGCTTAAGATATGACTAATAGATGTGTTGATTCTAAATAAATCGATCGCACCAGCTTCTCATCATTGGTGGGGCAAAGTTTCGATTGATGTAACAGCCAACATTTTTCTGGTGTATCGTGTCGAACTCCGGAATCTTTTTGTCAAACTCGAGAATCTGCAAGAATTTTGACGAAACTATTTTATTTAATCCACGTTCAGTAAGCCATATCTGGGTGGAAGTCCTAAATAATTTGCAATTGTTCGTAAAGTCCAGTAGATTAGTGGCTAAAGTACTTGTTAATATATAATTGTCAGTTGCCCTGCTCTGTAGGTTGTAGGTTCAGTCTCCACTGTGAGCGACTGGAAAATGCAATTAATTTTCAACTATTGTACTTTTATAGGCTTTTTAAAAAGAATATAAAAAATAAGATCCTAGCAAACACTATAATAATCAATGGGAATTCCGGAGAATGTGATTTACGTTTAATCACAAATATGTTTTGAAAAACCTGATATTTTTCTAGATAGCACAAAAACGTTTGAGACATATAAACTAAGAAAACGCAGCAAATAGGAGTTTACTAACATTTTTTTAAAAGGTTCCCATTATAATCTACATACAAACCATAGAATACGAGAAAAATATAAGTACAAAATAGTATTCAGAAAGTAATAGTGTGCTACATAGTTCAACACAAACGATAAAATCACATTGTAAGAGAAAATATTTAATTTACTTTTTTAGTCCAGCCCCTCTACGAAAAATTTACACTTTTATTGTACCTTTTCTTATAAAACACTTCGCTAACTTCTGTCGTCGATGAAGAGCCCCTCCACGCCCAAATTACATTTTTCCCAGTTTCTGTCGAATCTTCCCTTTTATACGTAGCGTTTCCCTGATTTCTTTCTTCTGTAAAGAATCGAAATTACTATAAGTTCCTTTCATACACCATTACAACATTGCTGATATATTGTTATAATGATATTAAAAAAGAAGGCTATATTCAAGGGAGGTAATTCTCATATTTTGTTTGCTGTTATTACTGGCCTTTTAAATGTCAAATGTAACTAATTTGGCCTGTGGTAAATCAGTTTTATTTTCAAAGTAGTGTTTAGCCTTATCTAACCCTAACCCTAACCTTAAATCATCTAAAGTGGAACGCACGAAGTAACATAGAAAACGACACAAGATTTGGCAACTTTCGGTTATTTTAAATCCCCAAAGCAAGCGACTAGAAAAGACAATTAAATTTTGAAATATTGAAGCTTTACCAGCTTTTTCAAAACATAACCTCATGTTCTTTTATTTAATAGATTTCTTTATTTATCTATCTATCTATCTATGTGTGTGTGCCTCTCTCTCTCTATATATATATATATATATACTATATATACTATATATATACATATATATATATATATATATATATATATATATATATATATATACTACAATAGAAAAATGTGAGCATGAAAAGTAATATGGTTAAGCTTGGAGATGGAAAAGTAAAGGACTAGTAATTTAACTGGAAAAGAAAAAGACAAGATATTCTAGAAAAAAATATAATCCATTTTATAAATGAAAATATTGCAGCATTATGAATTGATTATATAATGTTTTAAATTTGATTTAAAAAAATTCTTAATGCTGCAATATTTTAAGTTATAGATTTATTATAGGTTTTACTAGAATTTCTTGTCCTTTTCTTTTCCAGTTTTAATAACTAGTCCTTTACTTTTCCATGTTAAAGCTAACCATATTGCTTTTCCTGCTCGCATTTTTCTATTGTAATCCGTGATTTTTCCAGGCTTCCAGTAAATTCACTTGTTCTTTGTTTAATTTCAGTCTTATGTTTTGCCATCATAAACACATATGTAATAACAATGTACGTCACTTGCCTGCTTTCAATAAAATTCCCCAAATTATTTCCCTTTCATTTTTTCATTCTCTCTGTTTCATTTGTTACTTCTCTTTTAAAGACAGCAGTGAATCAGTAGCAACAGCAGTCGCTGAAGCGATGTGGTTACTATAGTCATAAAAGCGTCGCTCACCTCTTTACATATTTTTACGATTTTAACACCAGAAAATACATCATAACTTTTGTTTCCTGAACGAAAATAGGATTTTCACGACATAGCTGAGAAGGTGATCTATAAACAGTAATGATTGTTTCTCTAGATACGCAAGAGTCAGATAGGTATTTATATGGGGTGCTGCTACTATTTTAATTCACCTACACTAAATGCGCAATCTAGTTAGGCTTGCTCTTCTCAAAATATAATTTTATTGGAGAAGAGATTATCTGCTTAGTGCTTAGCGAAATGATTCTACCTAATAAAACAAATCGCACAAATTCCTTTTAACTGGAACCACTTTCAATAACCACTCCCTCTTACTGTGTGTTTTTTAAACTAAACCAAGTTTGCGTAAGCATAGAGTCTTTCCGAGAACAATCGTTTATAATTGGGAGCTCCTCCTTAGTTACAAAAGCTAAGTCTTTTACAAGCCAAATCAAAACAAATTCTTGCTAGGCCTTTTTCCAAAATATTAAAATTATAGCTGAATTCAACCATCGGTACCAATCATCATGGCGTTACCCAACTATCCTAAAAATTTGGTGTTCATAAACCGTGTATCTGTAGTAATAATTATATATATATATATATATATATATATATATATATATATATATATATATACTCATCGACATACAGTACTGTTTCGTTGTATCACAGCTCATCAGTGCTGCTAGACTAGCATCTCTTCCAAGCCGAGGATTATTGAGTCTAGAACCATCGCGTTGATAGTCGGCAGTACTAGACATCGACCCACGGAAGCGATGACTTTTCTGTTTGTGAGTAATGGTACAATTATTTCCACATTCCACAGTCAAACAATTTCGCAGCTCACAAGTGTCTTGATAGCCAAAAAAACGGAAGAATTTCTTGTGTGACGCGGTTGCTCAAGTGTCAGAGTACTCACCTCGCATGCAAGTGACTCGGGTTTGGATCCCAAATTTTACTAATGAGAACAAATGAGGCTAACTGTTTGTTGGCTGTCAAGGCTCTTGCGAGCTGCAAGTGTGTGTGTGTGTGATGTGTGTCTATATATGTGTGTGTGTGTGTGTGTGTGTGTGTGTGTGTGTGTGTGTGTGCGCGTGTGTGCGCGTGTGTGGTATTTAGTTCTCTCCCGCTGCAAAAACTGGGACAGGAATGTAGGAAAGTGGGATTGTGAAGTCAGCAACCCTGGGAGAAGCACTTTGACATACCAAAAGTGCATGGGAAGCCCCGTCGACGCTCCCTCGTTAAGTAACCATGCTATCAGCAATAAACTAAGTTCTACTCAAAGAGAGAAGGCAAGTAATTGGAGGGTGTGCCTCCTAGAACTGCACAGGGCTAGCATCATACTTCAATCAACAGGGGGCAGGTCATTAAATAAATGCTCTAAACGCTTTTAATTTTGAGGACCGAAGATAAAAATAGATACGGGTTGCGGGTCAATTCAACTTCCGCATTTTTTTTCACACAGAAATTGATTAATCGAACTAGAAACAACCTTTATATTTTTATATGCATTGCCATTTTTTTTTCTCCGTTCGTTTCTCTCTTTCTTTGGACACTAAGGATCCTCCCATATCCAACCCAGCGGCTGATGTGAACGTTTATTTTTTACTTGCATTTATTTGCCCGTTTGTCGTTTAACGTACGTGACCACAATAAGGAAAAAACGTTAAAAATGTAGGTTCTTTATAGAATGCTTCACCGGTTTTATTTTTTATTTTTATCTTCGTAAACGCAAGCATTTTAAAAAGCAGCAAAACCGGAACTGCACTGCTTTATAGTCGCTTTGCACGAGTAAAAAAGTAATTTTGTAAAAATGCTTAAATCAACATTTATTGAAACAATCAGTATTTGACGTCAAAATGATGTTTCTTTTGCTTTAACTAAAAGTTTTGCGATGTCTACAAATTCCTTTATAAAGCAATAATTTTCGGTAAAAATAAAAATAAATAAATAGCTATCATGTGACTAAAAACACAGCTGTAATAGCTTTCTTTAATCTATAATATAAATCTCACCTGTCTGTTTAAACGTGTGTATGTATGTATGTATGTATGTATGTATGTAGGTGTGTATGCCTAAAACTTTCGAGAGAGGCGACGGATTTTCACGAGACGGTATCGTTATTAAGATAAACCTTTTGGACGATAAATATCGGAGAATTGCCCCAAATCGTCAATTCATTCACCCTCAACTGGATATTTTCTCCAGGGAGCGATCGCTCTTTTCGCCGATATTTTGGAAAGTCATCCCCTCTTTTCGATTAACTAGCCTTAATTTTATCCTGCGCCACTTCTGGTTTGGCGATGGACGCAACGGCAAATAGGTCTCATTTTTTATTCACGTTTTTCCCCCTCCTTCGCGGTGTGGGTTCGAGGCTGACTGCCTACTACCACTTTTTTTATTTATTTATTTTGTTTGCTCAACACACACTTCCAAATACCCGGGCAACGCTGGGCAGCCAGGCTAGTATTAAATAAAAAGAACTTTGTCAGCCTGTGTTTTTTCCCTATAGACTTCGAAATGGATGCGTTGTTTTCTTATGAAATTTTACACATATATACTTTATGTATCTGGTAGTGTTTTTTGATAGGTTTTGTATCGGAATGTCTGTAATAAGTATCGATAATCTATAATCGAAAAAATCGATGAAATAAATAACAGACGATTTTAATCAAAGTCAACACATTATACAGCCAAATATCACGAGTGGATTTTAGAGGTTTTATTACCATACAAGCAGAAACGCCCGATAAAATCCACAGTAGGTTCTTGGATCTGACAGAGGCACCTACAAAATGAATTTATCTGTTTCAAACACAAATGAACGATCATGATTTGACTTTTTACCTTGAATTGAAGTCATTACCACAACACAAGCAGAAAGCTCAGCCATATAAAATCAACAGTAGGTACTTTGATATGACAGGGGCGCGTTCTAAATGAATGTTTGTAGAGCAGAAATGAACAGTGATACTTGACTTTTGCATTTAAACGTTAATTAAAGCCATTATATATATATATATATATATATATATATATATATATATATATATATATACTCTTCAGAATAAAATTATTTAACAATCAACAAGTATGGCAACATGTGATTATAAGTTTTACAAAATATTATTTACAGTAATATTCTATAAGGACTATCTCACATAAATAAAAATTGCTCCATATACAAGATAGAACTGAATGACTAAAATTATATATATATATATATATATATATATATATATATATATATATATATATTTAGTAAAAATGGTAATTGATAAAAACTGAAGAAAGTGCTCAATACTCTTGTAGAGAAAATATGCGTTTTATTTTTTATTACCGTATCTTTCTGTTAAGTTACATTATTGTTCCAGCTACCCGGCCGTTTTTTTTTTGGCCGTCCGTAGCTTCCTCAGACTTTTACAAAAATGTTCGTTATGATGGGATGAAAGAGTGAATGATGTTCGGGGAGGGGTGCGAGAAGAGCGGTAGAAAGAGGAAGGGAACAAGGGGGAAAGGTGGGAGGGGGTGCTTGATATGTCGGTAATATTTTAGTTTTGGACTTTAAGGAACTTGTGGGGGAGGGTCTGGGAAGTTCATTTCTGGTGCGGGTGGTGGCATAGGGATACATATAGGGGCAAGGGGAATATGTGGGGGTAGGAGGAGGGGGTTGCTTTAAAATTCCAGTCTTAATGTTAAAGTTTTTGGCGTCTCGTTAGTGAGATGATTTCCTGATAAGTATGCCTTAACCTGTTGGGTGTTCGCTTAGGTTCGGAGGCGGTGTGAGGCTATGATTCGGTTTATTTATTTAGTTTTTATTTGTTGTTAATTGTTTGGAGAGGGTTAGCTAGCGGCCGCGCGCGCGAGCACACACATGCGCACGTACACACATATATACTTAAAGAAACGTTCACATGTACACATACATCTCCGCCCTGGCGTGCAAATATATGCACATATGTTCTCATGTATGCATAGACACCCGCGCCGCTCCCGCTTACGTCAAATTCTCCTTAAGGTGCTGAATTGGGTACGTGTGCGCAAGCATGGATGCGCTCATACACATATACATACACACATCGACACCCATACCCCCAGGAGGCGTATACACGGGCCTATATGTGCATATTGATTCAGACATACCTGGCTCATCAAGATTCTGTTCATGTTGGACTTGAAGACAACCATATTGTTGTCAGTGAGAAGGCAGGAAAACGGAGCAGAGTTATACAAGCGTGCAGTTCTAAGAAATAAACTTAGGTCATGGATTCTGCGTTTAGATTTAGGCACAGATAAAGAGTAGGGGGAATTATTGATAGTGGTTTCAGATAGACGAGTGTTTTTCGTGAAAGTCAGTGCAGAGAGGACCACAAATTGGAGGTCAGACGGGCACTTTCCATGACAAGCAAATCAGGGACAGGCTCGACACGCCTCTTCCGCGGGAAAGATGTTTCAGGGGAAAGAAAAGGTCATCCCCCTCACTAGGCACCGAAGTCTAATTTTAACACTGTCAAGGCAGGATAAGCTGTTTATAGCAGCTCCTAACAGATGTGGCAACAATACGCCATGACTGAACGTACTTATGTTATGAAAGAGGCATACACCAGTAAGTAAGAAAGCAAAATTAGAGAAGTTTGAAAATGATATTAGGAAAAGGCTAGAATCGAACCCAGGAAGAAAAGTTTAAAAAAGAATACGTATTGAAATCGTAGGAATGCAGAACGGTAGTCATAGTTCTCGCAAATAACTAAATATTATTTATATCAGATACTTAATTCATTAATGCAGTTGATTATTCATTCGTTTAGTAATAACTGGATATTAAATATGCCAGTTAAAAGAATGAAAGATACGAGTTTTAGAAATAATTAAAAAGTAGGTTAAAAGAGATACAATTAAATTTGGGAATTTCTTTTGTTTATTAGAAGTGTGTAGATACATGTACAAAGGACACGGGTAAATTGAAACGTGATAAAGTCACATTGGTTGACCACACCTCTGACGTACTCAAAAAAGGAGATTGTCAATATATTGAGACAGGGTTCGAAGTTACGAGACAGTCAGACAGACATTGAAAGAGTCGGTCAGACTAGAAGCTGATGCCCCTTAGAGGCGGAGGAGGAAAAAAGAGACGATGTAGTCGTAAAGGCTTAAACCCCTGACAATCATTAATCATCCAGTTAGTATGAATAAAGAACCATTTCTATTTATAAACTTGTCTCGTTGTCGTCGTCATTACAACTGATATATAAGCCCCACTCTATAAAACTTATAAAGGTAGTGATTTACATCGGCAGTTATATATCTACTTGAGCGATCAAAAACGACCCCACCATTTTCGCAGCAGTCTGGCAACAGATTTGATGTACGTGTTCCATCTAAGATAAGGAGTAAAGGTCAGAACTAGAAGTTTGTCAAAAGATGGAGACCTCCTCAGACGAGAACGATTCATTTCAATTGATGCCAGACCGGGATCAGAGCGTTGATGATTGTAAGATGGAGGCTTGGCCATAGATGCATTAAAATTAACCTGTTTGAACATTAAAATATCTACGATGTGACTGCATTCTTATTCAGATGTATCAGTCACACAAATTAAGCAAAACTCCATTTCTTAAAGAAATTCTTAATATTTAAACTTCAAGTTTAGACATTTCCTCAAATCTCATAGATTTTTTTTTTACATAGGACTCACCACATTATCAAGGCCAAGAGGCCACTCAAGGATAAGGGTTAAAGAGTGTACATTAGAAATTGGACAATATAGTAATCATTAGTAATGAAAATTTGGTAAATTTGATAACTTATATGGAACGGCTCATCAAGAACTTATTTACGTTAGACTTAAAGACAACCATATTGTAGTCAGCCGGAAAGCAGGAAAATGGAAGACAATTCCACAGGCGTGCAGTTCTAAGAAAGAAGCTCTGTTCATGGAATCTACGTTTAGGTTAAGGCACAGATAAAGAGTGGGGGGAATTTTTGATAGTGTTTACAGCTAGACGTGTGTTTCTTGTGAAAGTTTGGCGAGGGGGGACCATAGATTGAAGCTCAGTCGAACACTTTCCATGAAAATAACGATACATCAGAGACAAACCCGCAACATCTCTTCTGTGAGATAGAGGTTGCAAGGAAGAGAAAAGGACATCTCCTACGAGGCTACGAAGTCTATTTTGAACTCTATTTGGATCCAAATTAAAAAAAAAAACATTGATTCAAAACATGACTGAATTATCTGTATTTACTCTTTTCAGCCCCAAACGAAGCGTAAGATCGTACTATTAACAAAATATTGTATGTAATGCAGTAACAAGATCTTGGCTTACATCACATTTATATTTTTGCATGTCAGTACCGCCCAGAAAGTAGGACACTCGCAGGGATTTCTAAGGTTTAGAAGTCAGGGGAAATTAACTACTAACACTGTCAGTAATTTTCCCCACTCTTTATCTGTGCCTAAATCAAAACATAGATTCCATAAACAAAGCCTCTTTCTTAGAAGTGCACACGTGTGGAACTATCTTCCCTTCGCCTGTTTCCTTCCTGACTACAACTTGCATGTCTTCAAGTCCAACATAAAAAAATTCCTGATGAATCGCCCCTTTACACTTGACATTTTATCAAATCTCCAATACTAACGATTACTACGATACTATCCCATTGATGACTGTACACGTAATAACCCTTATCCTCGAGTGGCTTCCGGGTCTTGATAAGAGGTGACCCCCATGTAAAAGAAAAACGTAGAAAGCGTCATCATCAAGATACTTCAACGGTGAATGGATGGATTTTTGCTGCTTATCGGGTTTGCCATGAATTATGTACGCCGTGGTTACACAAGAGCTATAAGTGTACCAGAACACATCCATTAAAGTATAGGTAGAAAAAAAAGCACAAGGCAAAACAATGCTACGATAGGACGGAAATTAGCTGATAATAAGGGGCCTATTAAATTTGAGACTGTCCCCGGTGTGAGTATTTTTCTAACATAGTAGAGGTAGCAACTTCTTAACAGCAATTTTACTTATTAGCATATATGTCTTGATTTTTAAATATTCGTAAAATGAATGCAAGTTCTGTTCGATATATGTTATAAGTTCCATTAGTATCTATACTTGGGCTTCTCCGTGAAAGCGCGAATTATCTAGGGGAGGGGTCTTTTTACTTTGGGTTAATCAGCAATTTATAGTCAACGAGTCTTATCTTGCCAACCAGCCGGGGTGTATATTTTGATTTCACTCTCCGTTTCAATTAAACACTACTGAATCCATTACTGCACAATGACCTGGTTGACCCTCGGCCACAATTTGCCAAACTTAATTTGACATTGTCATTATTCATTTTAGTTTGTTTGTTTTTTTGTTGGATCTTCCGTTACGCACATCAGCTGTACACACGCTTGTCTTTTGTTTTTTTTTTTGTTTTTTTGTTTTTTTATGCGTCTACGTTTTTCCTCGAGAGGAGTTGTCTATCAGTCTATCGATCGCTCTGTTTTACATCAATTTGTATTTGACTATATTTTCGTATGCTTAATTGTGAAGAAGCATTTTCTTCCGTCTAGGACGTTTAAGTTCATAATAGCAAAGCTACCCGGCGGTAAACGCGGCCACGAAAAAGTAAATAGATGCTAAAAGGACCTTTACCTCCAAACTAGGAGAAATATTAATTTTTTTATACGAGGAGTACATAATTAAACTTAAAAGATTTTCAGGAAGTTACTTAAACAGTCCTGTACAATTAAGGATGCCCCCAAAGCACTACAAAAGCTAAGTTTCTCGCATCCGCATCTCGTAGAGAAATGAGGATAGTAAAGAAATGTTGAATGAAATCCAAAGTTAACGTCTTTCAATTTGAAAAATAACTATTGACTTATTTCCTAGGTCGTATCCATACATGATAATATTAAACAACGTATTTAATTCTTAATAAAATTAAATAATACAAATTAATATTTGACAACCGAACAATAACCATTTTTTTTTTAAATATTAGATATTATGTTTTCGCGATTACCCTTATTTAAAAATTATCAACCTTTTGATGTTTGTTATGGATTTTCAAGTAGTTGTTGGACATACAACATGCAAACGCACATGCAGCCGTCCTTTATATAGTGCATTATTATTATTTCGAAATGCGCAAATTAAATACACAAATACTAGACTAAAAGACGTCCAGTGTGCGAATGACTTAGGGCTTCTATCCAGTCATCGGGTATGGAAAGAGAGCCTGCTAGCCCTGTAGATTAAGTAAAGTCGTCCGTTGTAAATTCCCTGCGGATTGACGAGTTTGACAAAAACATTCCTGTGTTCGACAAGACACACGTGAAACAAGACAGAAATTGTATCGGCTAGAACGTTGAACGAATCACATTCAGGATTGCTGCAATAATCCGAAAATACGATTCATCATTTTCATATAAAAATTCAGTAACTATTGGATTATCAAATAAGAAACTTTGTTCGTTTTTATAAAGGCAGGTAGCAAAGGAAATAGAAATGCCTGAATAGATAAGGCTAGATTGAGAAAGGTAGACACGTAGACAGGTAGATAGATAATGAAAAAAAAAATGGAAACACCACTAATCCTATGTGGGTTTAACAGGTTTTCCACAAAGGAGTAAGTTCCATGGGAGTATGAAATTAAAAAAAAGCGTTCTCCAGTCTCATGTATATCTCTCTTAGGGAAGATGACGACGTTACAATTTTGCAACTCTTGTAGGGAGGTGTGAACGTCCTCATACGTACAGCGCCTGGAATTTCCAAATTGGTCACCCATCTGGTACTGACCAGTCTAAGCGTTGACTTAATTCGGTGATCTAATAAGAACCGGTGTGTCAACGTGATTATGCCGTGTGTAGATAGATTGGTAGATGTTCGTGTTTTAAGATTATAGTTATTATGTATTTCACATCTTTCAGAGAGTATTTGGTTTATTTGTTTTTTCATTAATCTAAATCCGTGTTTATTTGTATTTTTTTCTTTCCACTCAATGTATTTAAGAAAATTCAGACTTTTCCATAATCCAACATTCCGATTAATGTGGACATTAAGCGTGTTCAATTTTCCAGTTTCGCCATTGTATAATAACACACTACTTGTCTTATAAGTATTTCCAGCTTTATATTACTCGTATCTGGTTTATGGAGTAATCTTTTTTTTTACATAGATGCCTCGAATGAGGCGCCAGCATCTAATACATTCAAATGCGTTTGGGTAAAGACTATTTTCTTTGTGTGTGAACGGTACATCGAAAGACTTTGCTCTGCACAATCCAGCTGCCATCTTGGTATGATAGGCGCATGCGCCAGTCCATTCTTTCGTATCGAACGGATTGTATTCGATGGTGGCCCTCAGGTTTTACCACGTTTACTTTTTGTAGTTTTTTTTTCTTATTATTATTATTGCCTTCGCTTTGGCTTTCGTCTCAGTTCTATTGGCGCCCGGCAATATACGAATGTATATAATGCAGATTTGGAGGAAAGTGTTCTTCAACAATAATTTTCTTGCTTTCAAGATGCTGTGTATTTGCCAAAGGTAGTAATTTGTGAAAGACTCGACTACTTAAAGCGTGAAGGAGTGAAAGCGGAAAAAAAAAAATGACGAAACAGAAAGAAAAAAAATGATTCGATTTTTTTGTTGTTGATTTATTGTTCTTATTCGCTCATACTTTATTTTAGCATTTTTGGAAGCGTCTACGCATCTATATGAAAGGTTTTGTCTGTCAACCATCTGTAAGGCTTCAGTTTTATATAGCCTTTTAATCGGTTAACAGAAGAAAATACCGAAATAATAACTTTCTATGTACGATCTGTTGCTTTTGGTAAGAGTTATGTTGTCTCTGTTTGTCTTTTAAACTTTTTCTTGTAAAATAAATTGCGCAATCGTCGAATTTTAAGATGTTGTAGATGGGCCTCGCAGCAGTTTGAAAGAAATCATGAAGTTATTGTTTTTATAGTTTTAGTTTTGTAGTGACCGGGAGATGGTATTTCTTTCAAGTTAGCTGGTGTCTATTCTATGTGTTGAATTAGTATCGCATTAAACAAACGAAGAATGATTACGAAACGAGTTTACATTTAATGTTTCTTCTCATAGATTTAGCAAGAACAATCGAGATATCAAACATCATAACCGGGTATTCATTCTTTGCTGGACTGTTATCTTTATCTTCATAGATATCACCTCCGCCACAGGCCTCAAAGGGTATTAAAGATTACGCTTCAATTATGACTTATGTATTCATTCTTTTGTGGACTGTACTCCTCATGTTCATAGTTGTTGTTGTTTTTTCGCCAGATTTCGGCTAACTCAACCTCTGGTACGTTTATTATTTTTTCAAGGGAACATTTTATAAAGATAACGGTTTCAATTCTATTTAAGAAAGCCCGAGGTTTAATTGGCTAAAATGTGGTATCCATCCATCCAGCGAAGCTGTAGCCGAGATTGAACTCACTACACGAGTGTAGTGTAAGTCAAATCTTGTCGGTAGTTTGATACTTGATACTTCGCCAGAGCTATCAAAGGTATTTCTTATCGTCACGCCGTCACTAGATCGGGTGCCTACCACGGCATAAGAGAGTCCTGTATACCCTCGAGAGAAAAATAGACTGCACCAGTTCCTCAACTGGTTTTTACCACGCGGTACATACAGCTCCTCGCCTTCCTAAATGCTTGCCCATCTGGTACTGGCCAGGCTTAACTTCGGTGATCTGGCGAGCACCGGTGTATCGACATAATTGTGCCATATATATATATATATATATATATATATATATATATATATATATATATATATAGTCATCCACATACAGTACTGCTTCGCTGTTTCACAGCTCATCAGTGCGGCCAGACAGGCAACTACCTCAAGCCAGGATTGAAACCCGACCGTTTATACGGCAGTCAAGGCTTCTAACCATTACGCTATTGGCGGCTGCTTGAACGAGTAGTGAGTTTAACGATGTTTTGATATCGTCCGAAATACCTCCGCTCGATTTGTTTACACAAAGAGCGTCGCTTATATGCTAATGGTAATTCGTTTTTCACTTCTCAATATGCTCAACTCAAGGTGAGGAGCACTATAGTCATCCACATACAGTACTGTTTCGCTGTTTCACAGCTCATCAGTGAAATATATATATATAAATGTGTGTGTATGTGTGTGTTTGTGTGTTGTATAAGAGCAAATAGTTAAAAAACATGTTAAAAAAGACTTTGAAAAAGAGTTAAAAACAGATTTAATTTACAATAGAAATATTAAATAAGTGGCTAGTCCTTAATTCGCGGAGTTTCGAAGAAATACTTTCCTTCTCATCAGAGGGTAGGATTTAGCAAAATGCGGGATCGGATTTTAGTTGCAAATGTATTTGATGAAACTACAAGTAAGTCAAAGATATTACTTGATAACAAAAAGTAGAGCAGAGGGAATATTTTATTTTATATATATATATATATATATATATATATATATATATATATATATATATATATATATATATATATATACCAGAATAATGTTATTTAACAATCAGCTGGTATGGAAGCCTGTGATTTTAAGATTTACAGAATATTACTGGCAGTAATATTCTATAAGTATTAAATGAGAATTGCTCGATATACAAGATAGAGCAAATAAATTAATTGTAGTGATTCAATTAATTTAAAAAATAATTTTTGAAGTGAAATTTTTAAGTTTCATACGAAAGATTTTTATTATTCTAAGCAAGACAAAAATACTTTACAAAATTGTATCTCCTTACCCTATGGGATTTCGATGTCTACCATCTCTTCAGAGGAGAAAATATTAGCAAATATTTATAAGGTGTGTACTCTATTTGCTAAAGTCAGTGAGACATGGGAAGTCAAAGCCAAGATGTATCCCTGAAAATTCACACCCCTAAAATTTCTGAACTCGCAGTTAAATACATGGTTGAATCAACTCTATTCAGGCATGTATTTAAAAGCAACTTTTTGACAATACTTAATCCAGAAATGAAAACAAGAAGCTAGTATATTACAAAAACACACACAAAAGAGTAATATATAGTTGATACCATATTTTATCTAAACTTTTCTCGCATCCCCTGGAACATTGTCTCGTATGCATCAGGGGTACGAGCTCAACATGTTGGAAAGCTTTGGTGTACAGGGATATTATTTCAGGGTACATGGATGATGAGTGAGTTTGCAGGCTGCATTAGTTATTGAAGTGTGTCTTGGACAAGAATATTCTAGTTGTGCCCATCCCTCTCAATGTGTGAGAACACATACAGCACCCGATATTACCAGATGCTTAACCATTTTGATACAAACCACGCTCAACGTCGGTGATCTAAAGGGCACTCTTGTTTCAACGTGATTGTTGTGTGTACTTTTTCTGAGGTTACGATTCAGTTTTTTAACGTTCAGTTTTTAAAGATAAAAACATTATTTTAGTCTATCAAACTGGATTTCGAAATAGTTTTCGTTGTCTGTCAGACTAACGCAAAAATACGTTGGACACATCTTAAGAATATTTTTTACTTTCATATTACTGTTATTTCTTTAATCATTTCATTTGTGATTTTCCCTTCTCCTCTCTTTAATTCTCTCTCGCTCGCGCGTTGTCCCTTCACTTTGATCCTCTCTTTTTTTCTCTTATCTGTCTTTTTCTAACCATAATCTGAAAGACTAATCAAACTGTCGAAAAAGAAAAAAATGTAAAACCAGAAGAAAAACATAAATGCAGTCGATAAATACTAGCAACAAATAAACAACAGAGCCGTGGAAGACAAAAACAAAAATAAAATTAAAGACCTGATGATGTAATTAATTTTTTTTTTTTTTTTTGTTTTTTGGAACTAGGCTGAAGAATAGGAATCCATCTTTGGATTGCTTAGATGAGAGGAGGACAACACCAAACTTAATCTAAAATAATCTCCTTCACTTTGATCGAATATCGATCTTAAAAATAAATCATGTCCGAGAGAAAAACGAGTGCATTGTATTTTTGCTGCATGTAAGCTTCTTTTATGGTTGCGGAAGGAGAGGACAATAAGTGGTACCGAACACTCGTTAACCTGCATCATCATGAAGGTAAAGTTAGATAATATTTTAATGTGGAGAATTTTCAACTACCTATAAGGAAAAATACCCTTGATTCTTGTAAAATTTAAATTTTCTCAGTCTCGGAGGATTTTTTCTTCAGTTACCGAGCACAATATAAAGCGTAGTTTGAAAATGTATAATTTTTAAAAGAGTAAACAGTGCACTTTAGATTTACTTTAGCAGTCGCATATCGGCCACCTCACATAGTTTATTCTTTAATCCTAACATTCTATAAGGTATGTTTCTGAAAATGTAGAAATAATTGCTGTTTTCTAGGTCGAAATATATCCATCTAACTTTGTTAGTTACTCAGTGACTTTGATGTGTTATTCTAAGATCCATTTGCTTTTTCTGAAGCAAATCCCATAAATAAAGAAACTCGAATATAATTTATCCCCCTAAAATTGTATATTTTACTAACTGAATAGCCGAACGTTTACTCATCATAAACGACATGGATGTTATTACAGTTAACAATGAATAATACAATAAAATCATATTGATATTAGTTCATGTTAGATCATAGATTATGCAATATATTCTGTAGTTATTAAACAATAGTTTGTATTATTATGATTATTAAGACTAATTATGCCATCTTGTATATTATTTGCATAACATTTCGGTCGATTTAACATCTAACCTTATTCTGGTGTATCTTATTGAACTTGGGAAATTTCTGACAAACTAGAGAATCTACAAGTAACTCTGAAAAAACTATATTTAAAACAATACTTTTAGATATTGAATTTTTTTAATGTTAATTTCTGTACCTTACAAAATATTCAACCCCATATCGAACTTGGCAGACCTTACCAAAGATTCACTATCTGTTAGAAGTTTTTTATAGCAAGCCTTTTGCAAGTTACTAGTAATATCGTTACATGCATCTCTTTTTAGTGTAGGTGTGAACAATTTCGCCATTTTCGATTGGGCAGAAGTCTGTTGGTGCGAACGAAAAATAACGGCTATATGTTTGAATGCGCTGCCTAACTATGCCTCGAATCTTGTTTTCAATATGCGAGAAGAAATGAACCGAGGACAATTTAACTTAATTATCTCCGTATATATATATATATATATATATATATATATATATATATATATATATATATATATATATATGTTATTTCTCTTCAATAACTGTTTATTTACATTTCTTTGTCTCTAATGTTTTAAACGTTTGATCCCCATTATACTTGATTGTCGTCGTTATATGTATAAATGCATAGTTCTAATCATACAAATATAAATTGAATTCCTGGAACCATTTTTCATATGTTTCTTTTTCTTCTCGGTCTCTTAATGAGAAACGAACCTATCGCCCCCCTCCCCAAATGGCAATTGAACCTATATTAACTACAATGCTTATTCTTTTTATCGAGAGTAGAAAACGTATGCGTTTTCGCAGCACTGTAACTCTCACTTCTTCTATTTTGCCCCTCGATCCTTATCTACAGTGCGTGATGTTTCTGTCAAGATGGTGGTGGTGGGGGAGCTGTATACTAGGCCGGCAGTCATTTTCCTGAGTACTCTTTGAGGTGTCCTGGTTTTCTCATCCTATTTCTATTCCTAGAACCATATCACTAAAATGGGTGCTGGAGGTAAACGTTTTTCTTTGGTGGCGTTATCAGGGCCCCGAACATTGGATTAACTCCCAAAGAAGCTGTCCTATCAGAGAGTGCAAAGTAGGAGAGCTGCTGCGTTGCCATTTGGTGCTCGGATTCTTGACCATGCATTAGCTTCTAGTAGGGTCTCGTGATGTCACATTAATGGGTAATGCTACGGGTTTTCCTCTACATTGTCTGCAAAATCTTTCTTTTTTAAAAAATATCTGCTTTGCTCAAACAACTCTGCCGACCACTTCAACATATCAACATACACAAACATGAAAAATCTCACAAAAACAAAACAAAATTAAACCTAAAACACCAACTCCTAATGTAAAACTTCACTAGCAGGTCTCCTTCTCTAACATCAAGGATATACGTTCCAACCTTCCAGATGTTAAAATTCGATAGCAGGAGAAAAGCCAGACCTATTTTCCTGTTCGAAACTGGCATTGGACAGATTGTTTCCCTTAATGAGTTCGATATTAAGATTTACTTTAACTTTACATCAAAATCTGACCCTTTACATTGCTGAGTATGAAATCTGTGCTTACATTAGGAATGCCCTTTTATATGGTAACGGCATCTTCGGAGAAAACCCAAATTGTCCATGTATGTGCAATATATGCGCTTCCAAGTAGCACTTACATCACCGCGTTCATATTTTTCCTCTTACATATTTGTCTTCTACTGTCCTCATAACATCCTTACTATTATTGAGATTATTACAGATAAATTGATCACATATTGTTTGCTCATCTCTTGGCTAACATTCGCGTCTGTAGAGACTCCAATATTCACAATGTTTAATATATATCCCGCTCAATCAAGACAAATTATGAGGGCATGTACAGTCACGATTTCTCTATTGCTTATGACCTAACACAGATTGTCCACGTACCCACCCGTTTCCCTGACACTGACAAACAGTATGCAAGTGTTCTAGACTTCTTACAACTTGTGCACATCTTCTGTCCTGTCTCCATTAGGATTTTCAACTCGCTCGTTTGTCTCGATTTAGATAAAAACAAAATGTTGTAAGTCCTCATATGTACCACTCTATCGTAGTGTATATCGATACCATATGGTTGATTGGTATAATTTTCGAAACAATCAAATCAAGTATACTTCTGCGTTCCATGTCTGATACTATAGAAAATGTCTCGTATAGTCTCAGATCTGACGAAATTGTAAATTGTCGCTATAGACCGCTTCATACCCTTATGAAATTCCAGTCAAAGCCTAGCAGCAAACTGTTATTCACTCTATATTTTGTGTTGTTGCCATTGCGCACAGAAACCACTATTTCCATTGCTACGAAATCAGGGTTATAAAATTAAATCTAACCTTAAGACTACCAGCAACCACTGAAAAACAAGTAATAATGAATTCAAAATATCCATATGCTCAGTGCGCCAAGTTTAAAACAGCTGAGCAGCCGATTGATTCTCACCAGTTTGGGTGAATAACAAACGGTTCTGAACAGTGGCGAGTCTTCTATCCCAACCATCACCAACAGAGCTGAGTTAATCTCGTCAGCATCTGACAAAGTCTTTGCCAAAAACTTTGTAGCAAAGTCTACCTTTTACGGACAGGGCCGTCTATGACTAAAAACACACTATGTAACATACACATATATGTGGGAATGGTACCAAGTTTATCAAAAATCTTGATTCCAGTAATAAAACTGGCCCCGACGGCATTCCAGCCATAATGCTCAAAAAGCTGTTTAAACGTTGCCTTGAAGAGAAATGCTACCAAACATGAGAAATGACATCACTTGACCCAGTATTAAAAATTCCGAAAATGGGTCGTCTGCTCTCAGTACAGACGTATTAGTCTCTTGCGTGTCATGAATAAGGTGCTGGAATCTGTAATAAATAGAGAAGTGATCAACCACCTCAGCAAAAATAACCTACAGTTGCGTGCAATATAGTTTCTGTTTTGCGAAATCTACAGTTGATGGGCTAACTGTAAGATTACATAGCATTAGTGAATTGATCAATGAAGGATTCGTTTCTAGAGCTATAACTATTTGTATATAAAAGGCTTTTATTAGAGTATTACATAAAAGGTCTACTACACAAGATTTCCATCTACGGAATAGCTGAAAATGTCTTCTTAATTATTAAATTCTTTCTCTGTGATAGGCTTATAAGTGTAGTCGTAAATGAGCTGAAATAAGAAGCTCACATTATCAATGCCGACGTTTTTCAGGGTTCAATCCTTGGGCCAACTCTTTTCCAGATTTTCATAAATGAATATAAATTGACCATCATTAATGAACATTAAATCTCATTCTTAGGTCATTTGTAGACATTTATGTAGATGACACAATAATCTATGCCAACAATTAAAAGGCCGACAATGGCGAAAAACTTTCTGATTCTATCTATTATGACCCTGAGTACGTGATTGAATGGGGGAAAAAAGGTAGCTGGTTAATTTTAATGCAGCTAAACCCAAACAACTCTCTTTTCCTCATAATTGTTCTGACCCCTATCAAACCTAAATTGAAATGAATGGCTCCGGTCTTAGGGAAACACCATGTCTTGAGAAGCTTCTGAGATGGACCTCCACTCCTGATCTGAAATATAACACATACATCAAATGACTGGAAAATAGGTTAAATCATTCTAATGCTTCAATAGGTACCTCACCTCTGATGCAATCGTCTATTTGTATAAGAGCCAAATACGTTTAAAATGGAGTACTGTTGCTATATCTGCGCAGTAGTAGCTCCGTGCACGCTGGTCTGCCTTGATGGAGTTCAAAACCGGCTTGGAAACATAGTAGGTGATGCAGCCTCTTTTCCACAGAAGAAACGGTGCGCGCATGACTCTGCTCTATCGTTATTTTCATAGCAGGTGCTCGTCTGAATTCCAGTCTATAGTCCCCCTTGCCAAACATTCAGAAAAAAACTCGACTAACTATAACCATTATCAGGAGTTTCCCCCACTCTCTATTTGTGCTTCAATATTTACGCAGATTACACGAACACACCTTCTTTTTCAGAACTGTCCGCCTGTGGAACACCGTTCCATTGGCCTGCTTCCTTGCTGACTATCGCATGACAACTTTCGATTCTAATGTTAGTGGTGACCTCCTTACATAAAGAAAAATGATTTAATCTATATACCTAATTCAGTAAGCCACGAGTTCTAGCGTAGTGTATAATCTACTATGTCTGTTCTAAATTACATACTTCTGAAAGCAGAAGTTTCAATCTCTTACTGCGGGCGACACGGAAAATGCAAATGCTAATTACTTGATAAAATCGTACACAAGAATAAAGACTCTCCTCCCCCTGATTATAAAGGTTCTCGCGCCGCTCTTTGTAGGTAAGTGTGGAGGTTCTTGCCGCTATTCTGCTTTTACATTCCAGGTGTACGATATATTTTGTTTTATTGCATGGTGTGCATACTCCACAATTTACCCGTATCAGCGTTATGCATAAATATTATGAAAATGTATGTAGTTTATTTCGGAAAGGATGCCTGAAATACATATGGGAACAATAGCCTCTGTCTATAGGTTAGACCAGACATGAATTTAGACGTACCTCTCTCACAAATTTTGGACTTATCTATAAAAGAGAAGGAGCTGTGGAAAAACGACTGATAAAGGAAGAAAGCTTACAAAGATATTGAAAGTTTATGTTGTATACTCGGACCCAACACGTTGTATGCAGAGACAGTCGCAAAGGTACAAAGAAAATAGAAATCGATTCAGTATTTAGTTTCAATTTTAACAAAATGCGTTTATTAACGGCTCCTTTTAAACCAAGCCTCGTTTTAAACCAACCTTCTAAACCAACCTCGTTTTTTACAATTCCTTTCGTTTGGCATGTGGTTAACAAAATCTGCCGTATGGGCACATCTTTCCCACTCCTCTTACCGCCACGGGGTTACAAGTCTATCACATATCGGCACGTGCTTCTCGGTCGCCGTCGCTGCCACGTGGTTTCAAATCTCTCTGCTTTCCTTTTACTTCTCTTTCTTGACTATGACGTCAGCTTGCGCCACGGCTTTATTATTTGCATACTCGAAATGTCGTTGCTATTATCTACGCGTCAGTAAGTTTGCATAATTTGCCGGCGCAAATCTCTTATAACAGAAAGATTAAATTTTCCATGCGAAGGTAAAGCAAACACAGCTTGTTGCAGAACATGACAACCTGCAGGTCAGTTTCAAACAACTACAAGAAACTGTGAAGTATAACTGCGTACAAATGATATAGGAAATACAGTCTACGTTGAAAGGTGATTGATTACACTATTCGCGGACTTCGATCAAATTCAATAAAGTCTGTTCTGTGCAATGAAGAAGGAGAAAAATCAAACCAGAAATATAATTTCCTGAGCAAATACGGATGTAAAGAGGACTAGCGATGCACGTCAACGGCTGGAGAAGCTTGCATTTGTCCAGGTTGAGTTATATGTATGGATTATCGTGAATAAAATCAGTCACTGCTTCTCGAAAAATATTCATCGCATTTGAGCGATGTTGTTTATAACTTCGATACATCATTAAACAATACCGAATTATGAAATCTCACAAAAAATGTCAGCTAATGCAGGTTCAAAGGGGACTTACTATCTGAATGCCGTCGATCTGACTGTACACAATGTTTTCGAAGCTAAATTCTACTGCTTTAGTACAGATCATCATGAGTTCAGCAAATATGTCCTTGGGACAATGTAGGCACATTGACTACAACTTGGATGTCTTCAAATCCAACATAAACAAATTCCTAACAAACCGCCCCCTTAAGTAAGACACTCTGTCAAATCTCCAATACTAATGATTACTACAGTACTATCTCATTGATTACTGTACACGCAATAACCCTTATCCCAGAGTGGGTCCGGGCCTTGATAAGCGGTGACCCCCATGTAAAAAAAAATATTAATAGTCTCTTGTAGCACAAAGTTATTTTCAATTTTCGGTCCAGGCTTTATACTCTAAATATCGCATTCCGATTCGTTTAAGTTTGTCGAACATTTAGTTGCAACCCTTTCATCAACTGTAAATATTCGTTCATTAAATAAATTTGCACAATTTGCAAGCGCTGTTCGATTGCCAGTCTCTTCATAATGAATTACCAAATAAAGCTAAGCTCAAAATAACCAATAGTTAACAAATTTGTAATTTACAAACAAATAGAGTGGCCAATTTAAATTTTGCCGCCTCTAAAAGGTACACCCTATACGTATATAAAATGCACTATGTAGAGTCTTTATTAAATATTACAATGTTTTCTGCAGTTTAACACTATGTTGCAGATCAAATTCAGTTAATGCCTGAACTCTCCACCAATTTCTTCAACGGCAACTTGCGTTCTGTTATCGACATTCAATAACATATAGGGATACTTTGATGATCGTTGCATCAGAATCTTGATGAAATTACAAACTCTCCTGGTTATAACGCCTACACACACGCACACACATATACATACGCATATTTATATATATATATGTATATATATATGTATATATATATATGCGTGTATGTGTGTGTACTCTCTCGTCGATTTCGACGCATAAGGTTCCGCCACAACAACTAAGTTGCTAGGAAATCAACACAGATTATTTGTTTATAGTAATGAAGGCTCTGTGTAGAACCAACCAGATTTTTGGTGTTACTGATAACCTCCGTCAGTGCAGATGACTGCCACAGGACAAGTATACGGTAGACCGCATGTTTTTACGTCACAGTTTCCTTCTCCTAGATGCATGTTTTAACGAAGACCGGGTACATCTCGCCCAGTGAATATATGTGCCAGATACTGCGCGAAATTTCTTCCTGCAACTCTACAATATCTACATACCCGTCCTTCCGTTCGTTACGCTGTAGTTTGAAATATAATTTCCATCGACAAACGGACAGATTTAATGGACGGATCTTAATGACACTCATTCATATATTATTTGAAAAAAAAAATGTTTCCGCCATGATAGCTGTTATCTTTGGTAAGACTTTTCGTTGGAAAGAAAGACGATGTCCTACCCGCCGGGTGCGGGATAGCATTGTTGGAAGAAATAATCGTGAGACAACCGGCAAGTAAAAAGAAAGCACCGTCTTCTATTTCGATTGGTTTTCTTCGTCTAAATGCGACGACCTGATTTGATCCTTGACCCATATTTTCCTGTTAACGAACCGTCATCCGTACGCTGCTTCAAGGTAAAATAAAAGAAGAAATAAAGATGACACACACAAAAATAGAAGAACCTTCGCGAGCCATCACGAGCGACACCTGGTGGGTAGAGGAGGTACTAAAAAGAAGATTAACGTATCGTTTGGCAGATATTAGGTATTATAGGCAGCTAAGGGTGGGTGGGGGTGGATGAAGAATAAGATGGAGAAATAAAGATAGAAAGATAGAGCCGAAGTTGCCCGGGGACCTTTGCTGGATTTGTTGAGTAGCGAATACAATGTGGATGCTGCTGTGAGGATCGCCTACTGAGAAACGTGATATTTTTTCCCAGACTTGTCGCGTTTCTTATGTTCCCTGTTTAAGGTACACCCCCCCACACACACATTTTTCTTCATTAAGCACCCCTTCCAATTAATTGAGCCTAATAGAACCGATTAACCTTGCTACTAATTCGAACAGTGATCTTCTTTTAATCATTTTTGTTTCTTATTATCTCCTGCAGCGCTTAAATGTCTCCCTATCTAAATTGGTTTATCCGACCGTTGATACGTCACGACTTCAGTCCCACTAAGACTTTCATCTCTAACAGCACAGATTGAATGGACGTAAGTAGTTGCCAATATGTCAGTCTATAATGCGTAAATATAAAATATATTGTTCATTTTTTTCTGTAACGCTTAAGTTGGAAATAAAAATTTCGCTACCCTTTAATGCTTTAGTTTTAAATCAAATTTCAGTTGGTCTGTCAATATATTTTATTATATTGCTCTTAGTCTGTCGGCCGGTTTGTTTATTTAACTTTTTTCGGAAACTAGCGGGCTGATCTGGCTACAATTTGTACATACGTTACTTTTGTTATGAAAAAGTGCAGAGAACTATATATAACAGCATCTATTCAATGCCCAGTTAAAGATTTAATATGAATTAATAGGGTTAAGTAACAACAATACCATATTTATCCTAGTATGTTTTTCTCGGAAAACTACAGGGCTGATGTGGCTACGTTTTTACGTTTTATGTTATGATAGAGTGTAACGATCTAAGTATATGGTATTTGTTCAATGCCTAGTTAAGGATTAATATGAATTAATAGGGAATAGGAACAACAATACCATATTTATCCTATAATTTTCTTCTAAGAAACCACTGTGCCGATCTGGGTGAAACTTAGTTTGGGCGCTTTAGTATGAAAAGGTGTAGCGAATTTAGTATTATGTTATCAGTTCAATTCATAGTTATAGATTAGTACGGATTAATGGGGATTAGTATTTAATGCAAAACTAAGCCAGATGTCAATGTATTTAACTATGTATTCTGTATAAATCACTTATTTTAAAGGAACACGCTATAATATTTGTCCATTTTTAACGGGCTAACATATTTAGTATAAAACAGAATTTTCATTCTCCTGTCACGGTTGAGTTTGAAATATAAATTTACCTGGTGCTTAAAGCTTTAGTTTAATGACATCCTAGGAGTGAGTATTGTTGCCACATCTGGACAGGAGTTGTTCGAAGCACCATATATTGCCTTGACCGAGTTCAAAACAGACATCCTAATCTAGTAGGAGATGCTATTTTATCTTCTCCGCAACCTCTTTCTCACAAAAGAAATGTTTCGAGCCTCTCGATACTCTATCGCTATTTTCATGGCAAGTGTTCGACTGACGCCCACTCTATGCTCCCCCCTTGACAATCTTTACAAAAAAAAACACTTGTCTAGCAAAAATCACAATCAATAAATTCCCCCACTTTCTATTGGTGCCTAAGCTAAATAATGGATTCCAAGAACAGAGAATCTTTTCTAGGACTGCCCAACTGGAACTCTGTTCCACTGGTCTGCTTTCAAATTTACGACACTATGGTCGTTTACAAGTCCAACATAAACCAGTTCTTATTGTACCATCCTCGTAAATGATCTAATTATACCAAATTACTACTACAGACGATTATTAAAAAACTGACCCAAAATGACTCCAATACACACATTTACTCTTATCCTCGAGTGGCCACAGCACTTATATGTGGCAACTCTTTTGTAAGAAAGAACACTTTAAGTGGTCTGTTCAGTCATTATTCGAAATATTTTTCGCCGGTAAGTCACGCTTCATCTATTCTTCGAGCGGTATTTCAGATTTCTGAGTTAAAATATAATTCTCATCATGTGTAGACTGGCTGGACGCTTATTGAATTAAATGTGTCACTATGTATGGCTTAATTTTCTTGATAGACTGTTAGTCTGCCACGCAGTATGCGCAAAAAGCATGCTTATTGCCCGACACACTTTAGAAAAGCGATTCAATAACGCATCTTAAGAAAATTTTGGGTTTTGCCTGTCTCTTTAGTATTGTTCAATTTACCTGAAACATTATCAATATGTTAATTAATCTGTGATAATCAATATGTTAATTAATCTGTGATTATCAATATGTTAATTAATCTGTAATTATCAATGTGCTCATTTTGGCCAAGATCAAAGTGTAGTATCTGTTCTTCAGATGCTGCACTTCCGTTTCTTATTCTCTTTCAGTGGAGGAACAGTCCTTCACGACTGAGACAATTTTTTTTATTTTTGCACCTTTTCTCCACGGTAAAAAACGACCCTGCTGTCTAACTCTGTCCCGTGGGGAGGCTTTGTAAATAGGTACTAGTAGTTACTTTTCGCTTTTCTTTTATTTTCTTCGTTTTTCAGGCGACTTAATTGTTATTGTTTATTTTCATTATTTACCATTCTTTTCCTCCACATCTTTTGTCCATTCTTGTCGTCGATCGGCTACCTCTACATCTTCATATTCTTTACCTTCCTTTCGATTTTGCTCCTGACCTCTATTATCAAAGCCACTTTCCCCTCTCCTTCTCATTCTGTTAACATATACCTTTTTCACTTGACCTCCTATGTGACAACATATTTGGAATCAGAAAAACCCTTTGCAATTGATAATTCTCTTTAAAACTGATCATGTTCCTTTGAACTTCCACTCTTCACTAGAGCAGAAGTGGATATCTGAATGCTTGGCATCTAGTAGAGTCCCTAACCCCAGCCAGAGACAAATGGTGGATTTAAAAAAAGGGGAGGGGCATAGAGCCGTAGACAATGAGGAACTCAAAGAAAATGTAAATATAAACAGAAATACATACTGGAAGACCGGCACCCATAATAAAAAAGGGGCATCCACCTGTTTTTACATCAGAGGACAAAATGTAAAAAATGATGTATATTTTACTGTTTTTGTAAGTACCACGACAGCGATTACAAAGGTCAATCAGGGTCAGTCATTATGCCTTGATGAAAAAGTTCCTTCCTCATATCTACAAAATTTGTAGCAACAAAATAAACTCCCAATGTAGTATGCTGCTCTAAAAAAATATTACTGTTTTCAATATTTAAAGTTTGCAAAGTTGAGCATAACATCAAATCAAATCCTGACCAAAAATATAAGAATTGACGAGTATGCATATTATTAAACATCCTACTAAACAACAAACATTATATATATATATATATGTTTTTTTTTCTTTTTGGTTTTCGCGATATGTTTTGAATGGATTCAATTATTAACGATAGTGCATTTTTACCTAAATGCGAGTTGGGAATGATTTTTCGTTTTAACCAATTTGGTACCCCCACATGGGGTTCGGTATATATATATATATATATATATATATATATATATATATATATATATATATTATCTTTAATATGTAATTATCCACTGACACGTGTTTCGTCGTCCACGACTCGTCAGAGTGGCTGTATCTAGCGAGATTCGAAATCGGGACCCAACGGTAATGAGCCTAAACCCTTACCCTTGGACCATCTCGCCAACTGTCTGGATATATCGCGATTTACTTAGATGGTGTTTTGTTTTGGTTTTAGAGATGTTTTGAATGAATTCAATTATTTACGAAAGTGCATTTTTACCTTCACAACAACGACAACAGCAAATCTCATATATATATATATATATATATATATATATATATATATATATATATATATATATAGCCAGTAGAGTTTAGTTTCCTAGAAGTACATCCAATGAAACAACATGTGTCTACCAAAATAGTGCTCAATGAGTGAACAGAGCAGGTATATTAATTTTATTTATACAAACATTAATGGCTACATATGTGCATACATGTTTCTGTAATCACCCACGTTGGGGGATTACGTCTTCAGGCCAAGAATTACCGTCGAAAGACTAAATAAAATTCATATTATATATATATATATATATATATATATATATATATATGTATATATATATATATATATATATATGAGATTTGCTGTTGTCGTTTTTAGCGATATTAACAACTTCGAAACAGTGTTACCTTTATTTTTGCCGCTTCCTTAGCGGGTTTTTAAAGAGCCTTAAACTCTTCTTATTATTGATATATACATTTAATGAGTAGTCCTTATTTTTTCATGGGACGAATTTATATATTTTCTATGATCAATTATTATTACATGCATAAAATATATTTATGTGAACGTAATAATTTTTAATATATATTAAAAGAATAATGGAAAATTATATATATATATATATATATATATATATATATATACATATATTATCTGTCATTGTTCTTTTAATTTTTAGTTCTATGTCGTTCTTCACCTATCCCCTTTTTTCGATCTACATCTATCAACCCTTCTCCTGTCTTTTGTCTTATTCATCCGTTTTTTGTTGCTAAATGATAATGATGATGATGATGATGATGATGATGATGATGATGAATTCGGTATATTCCTTCATCCCATTTGTATTTTTTGATTACAACTCTTCTTGTTTTTACTAGTTTTCTTCTATTTTGTTTATCTTTTCTATTTGGAGTCGTTCTTTTCTGTTTACGCTTTCTCTTTCATCGGAATCTTTTCGCTTCTATTCTCTCTCTCTCTCTCTCTCTCTTTCTCTCTCTCCTCTGACTCCAAATCATTTTCTGATTCTCATCTTACTTTCTTATTTTCTACTTTCTATTTGTTCATCTTTTTCGTCGTTCACCTTCTTCTGCTGCTCTTTTTTCTCGATTTTCTTCCTGGCCTTTACTACTCCAGCTTCCTCTCCTTCTCACTCTACCTCTCACTCCGTCCACATACACTTTTTTCACTTGACCCCCTATAAAATAAGCAACATATTTGGAATCGGAGAAGCACTTTACAATTGACAACTCTCTTTAAACTGACCATGTTTCTTTGAACTTTCAACTCATTACCGCTTTTCACGAGAGCAGAGAGTGAACCTCTTCTTCTTTTACTTCAATTTTGCTCCGAGGAGAAAACGCACAACGAAATCGCTTATCTGACTAAATGATGCATTTTCTGATAATCAAGGAACAAAAAATGCTTCACACGTAAAAAGACGAAAACACAATGTGCATCCGCTTCGGAGGATGATGGAAATGTCCAATGAAAGTTTAGTCAGTACTCATTGGCGTAAACATACAAGCATACACGGATACGAAACACAAAATCAGTTGGATCTTTGAAAGATCTCCATAATTCCAGTAATTGTAGAAACAACCGGATTCATGAAAAACGAATTTCAAAAACTACCTGCCAAATATATCTGGCGAACCAAAGGCAAGAGAGATAAAAACAATTGCACTTAAATCTTCCAAAAATCTCTGGTTTGAAATCTTTGAGATCGCGACTAAATGTTTTGCATCAGGTAGTGTCCCTATCCCAGCTAGAGAAAGATGATGGATTAAAAAACGGGAGAAACATAAAGGCGTAGACAATAAGGAACTCGAATAAAAATTTAAATAAAAATGAAAATATATACTGGCAGGCCGACACTCAGAATAAAAAGGGACCCTCGTTCTTAGCTAACGCGGCAAGAGGTAAACTGCTTTTCGTAGAGGCCTGATAGCTGGTTGATCTTTGTAATTGCTGGTGTGTCACATATAAGGATAGGTGACACACCAGCAGTTACAAAGGCCAACCAGCTATCAGGCCTCTATGAAAAAATCTCTTGCCATATCTACAAAGTTTGCAGCAAATAAAAGCAGAAAAATAAAAAAAATGCGAAGCTCGACTATGATCTGTTGCTCAAAAGAAAATATTAAGTTGACAAGAAGGTTCTTGCGGAACTTTTCACTTTGATTTCAAATGATATATTTTCAAATAAGTTGTCATTATAATACCTTTACTTTATATATAATCTAAAGTTCGTTTTCCGCTCTATCTAATCGTTTAAATTATAATCGTTGGAAAACAATGATGTATTCTCTTCAGATCGCTGAATACAAGATCGAAAAAAAAGCAAATTCGCACAGTTTTCTTATTTCAATTCAAGCTAGGCAAAATTCCTAATGAAACAGCTCGCGATATCAACGAAGCTTTTCGCCTAGGAACCACTACTGAATGCAAAACACAATAGTGGTTTAAGAAATTTCATGCCGGCGACAAGAGTCTTGAAGATGGTGAGCGTAGTGGTCGGCAATTGGATGTTGATAATGACCAATCAGGACCTTTAATCGAAGACTATCCACGCATAACTATTCGAGAACTTGCGTTTGAATTTGACATAACGTATTCGATGATTTCCGTCCACTTGAGTCAAACTTGTTAACTGATAATTTGAATACTAGCATTCTGTTTAATAACTCTAATTTGCATTATATAATTCTAAGGAAACGTGTCTACGATCCGATTCTCCATTTATTGTATTTGGCAATATAACTGCCAGTCTAACTATCAGACACTTTCTCCTTACATACAATAACGTTCACCGTGTCTCATTGTTTATCAATTATTAATCGATGATGAGCCTTTTTTATTGATTTGAACGTTCATCTCGAGATTAGTAAAATTGCTCCATACTTATTCTATTTCGCAACCAAAAACATAATGTTTTTATTTTTTATTTATTTTCACATTTAACATATCTTCATAATTACTAATATAAGAGAATTTCCCATTAAAAAAAACTTGCCAACCTTTGCGTGAAAGAAAATCACGAAACTTTCGATAAAAACTTTCCAACGTTTTATATAAACTGTCCGGCAAATGCTAACAATTATACGGTGCTTATTCTGCTTAAGTACAAAAATTCCAAGTACACTACAAACCTTTTCTAAGCTTTGGATGATCACTGTAAATTTCGTGCGAAAAAAAAAACATAGGGATGAAAAATTAGTATAAACGTAAATGTTTCTGGATATATACGGAACACTTTCTTTATGACACAAGGTAAAAAAAATGCAAGTTATAATTTTTATCTTTTTTGCGCATAAACTTTGTGCTGAAACAAAACGTAAAACTTTTACTTAGTAGTTCAGTTAGCAGGGTGACCCGATATGGCCGGGATTGAATGATGATAAAATCAACGAATGTTTCACGCTCCCAGATTTTTATTGCCATTGGAATCGATTAAATCGACCATTTTTAAATCAATTAAATTGATTGCTTTCTCTAGATGAAGACTCGTCGCGGTGCGCCGCAAGGAGGATTTACATGCCTCTACGCAGCGAACTAGTCCACAATACATTGTAATCTACATTGCACTGTAGAGAATCTACTTATGATTTGATAACATTATTATTATATATAACGACTTTAATTAAAGTTTATAATGCGCCCCAATCATATCAAATAACCAACTGTCGGATCTTTGTTCTTGTGCAGTGATAATGGTTTGAATTCCAGTTTAAATGAAAAAAAATCACTTATCATTGTTAAATTGTGCTTTAAACGGAAACATCCATTTCGAATGCCTCCCTGTCATATCAAAGAACCCACAGTTGGTTTTATCTGTCGGCTCTTTCAGCTTGTGTAGTAATAAAACTTTTCAAATGCACTTGTGATGTTAGGCTGTATAAGGTGTTAACGTTGGTGAAACTTGCACGTTCCTTCTTTCATCAGATTATTTCAATCATCGATTATTGACACTTATCATACCGACATTCCGATAAAAACCTAAGAACACTACCACATATATAAAGTACATTTGTGTAAGCTTTCAGAAAATTCGGGCCAACCTTTCGCGAGTCTACAGAGAAAAAAAGCACATACACATACAGACAGAGCTCATTTTATATAATAGTAGATATATAATACACAGAACATTAAATCGATAATCAAAACTTCTTTTCTAATAATATGATGAATGTTTTATTAATGTTTTGCTTTATTGAATTTATCCGTTCGTTTTATCACTCAAGGAAGAAAATTTGTAAGTGTTGTTTCCAATAAAAATATTTTATTTAATAAAATCAAATGTGTGAAATAATAAAGCTGTGATTTATTGTTAGTTTTATTTATTTTTTTAATTTTTATTCCTCAATATTTCGTTCATGAATACTTGGGCAAATTTCTATAATGAAATTAGCATGGTTGTATAGAAAATTATATTAATGCTACTCCAATCTAAATGAGGATAGCTTGTGCAATTTCCATTTTACGCATGCGTATTTAAAGATTTAAAATAGTATTATATATCTACGTAATTGAAAGGACAAACAGAATTATGTATATAGATTATAGATATTGATAGAAAACACACATTCATCACCGTCTTAAGTTTATCTACAATTTTACCCCAGGTCCCAACGATCCGCCTTGGTCCTTGACACTCTTGTCTCTTTGTATTGTTCACTGGTGCAGTTTTTAAAGAGCGAATCAGAGCTTGCTCGATGACTAGTTCGCAATCCAGTTGTGTCTAGTACTGATCAGAGCGCCTTACATCATGCAAGTTATTCAAAAATCTATGGAAAACTGACAGCATATAATGTTCGTAATGGCCGTTGACTGAGGTTTAAAGTAGGCGAAATTCACATAGTTCCCATGCTTTGCACCTGCAAAAATTGGCAAACATTCGACTACAGCATGAAGGTGGATCAGCTAAAACTCTGTACGGTCGGCTTCTATAAGTTCCCTTGAAATTCTTACCATTTGCTGGTAATTCAGCCATCGGTTACTCGTGCTAGTGAGAGGATAATTCATTTCTGTTGTTGAACAACAGGTGGACTATTAGATAGGTAGAATTGATGACCGAATTCAAGTTACTGTCTTCCGTCAATGTCCGAGCATACAGCTGCTTAAGTTCTTGGAACAGATCTGCAAGACCTGGATGATCTCAAAGTACTTTACTTGTAACATTTTGTATAAAACAATGCCCAAGGAGGAGATAGTCACGAACTGCCCACTGGACTGCCTCTCTAGTCAGGATGCGTTGCACAGCATTTGTACTGTAAATTGTTTCCAAAATCTCTTTGATTCCACTTTTATCCAACAACGTTCTACGGCACACATAAAGTTCAGCAATTTGTGGAAGCTACCGAGCATCAGGAAAACATTTCGAACCGGTCTGTCTTCAGGCAACAATGTTTGATTGCTGACGTTATCGAGTAGAGTGGCTAATCGAATGTAATAACTGCAGTAGCCCGGTGTTTTACAACAATGCCTAGAAGGGCATTGTGACAATATGATGAAGCAGTGTCTGATGATAAAATAGTTACCATTGAATTGATACGGTTATTTCATGATGAGATATATCTTAAAATGTACTGTGCATTCTATAATCTTTAGATATATACATGTATATCAAGACGTAATTGATGACGTCATGTCCTCGACTGCCCATGTAGTTAGTATAAAACTTTGCATAAAAATTATTACATCAAAATATATAGTATCATCAACATTGAGTGGGGTCCTACCTGTTACAGGCAATGACGACTATGGTTCGCCATCTATCTTCCACCCTTGAAGCATGCGTGAGTTTATTGTTGCTCATCATTTTTAATGTTGCCCATTTATTCGGACTGTTAACGTATGTTTCTCGCTGTTGTCCCCCGCTTCTTTTTCCCACGATTTTTCCCGCTAAACGAATCTGCTTTTCCGCTTTTGTCTGCAGACATGACCCATGAACTTCATTTTTCGTTTTCGTACTGTTTTTATTAGCGATTTTACTGTGTTTGCCATTTCTAATGTTCAGGTTATCTTCAAAATTCTCCTCGGGAACCAAGTTCAAGTTGCCTCTACTCTTTTCCTCGTGTTGTTGGTTATTGTCCAACAATCACAACCGTATAAAAGAACAGACCATACATATGTTCGATTTATTCTGAATTCGGTGTCTATTTTAATATTTCTGTTAGTCATAATTGATGACCATCTCTTAAAGGCGACTTTAGCTGTGGCGATGCGAGTTTGTATGTCAGTAGTGCACCTTTCATAAGATGTGATCAAGTAGCCCAGAATCTCCTCTTTTTTATTAATATTTCCTCACTGTACTCTCCATCTATTCTAACTGTCGCTCTTTATTTTACTCCAGTAGAAATTGCTCAGAATTCTATGGTCTTTGCCGTCAATGTTCAGTTTATTTTGCATTTTGAATAGATCTTCATGCCTTAATTCATCAAAGGCTTTTGAGAAATCCATGAAACACAAGTAAAGGTATTTCTGCACATTTGTATTCTTTTTTTCAGCATTGTGAATATGGCATTTGTTGTTTCCTTGTCAGCGACAAATCAAAATTGCCTTTCTAATATTTATGACCGGATTTTGTTTCGCAGTCTCATCATTAATATTTTCAGTAATGTATCGTTCATCAGGTTAATATTTCTGTGACATTCGCAATCGGTTGTTCCATGTTTCTTGGGCAGTGTGATGAATGTGGGGATAAGCATGCATGCACACATCTTTCCAATGATATAGATGCTGTTGAGAAGAACACATAGCGTATTAATGTGTATGGTATGAGACTACTAAGCATAAATCCCTACGAAAAGAAACAAAGATTTGTGGTGAGGCAAAAAGGCATGGTCTAATGAGCAATGTGAGCAAATTAATCGAACAAAAATAACAGATAATAAGCGTATGCATAGCGACATCCATGACATCACAGGCAAACCACTTTTCATACCATATAATAAGAATCTTCTGATGCATGAAAAAGACATACTAAACAGATGGGCAGAATATATCTAAGACCTCTTTTATGACTACAGAGGACATCATCCCGAGATTATCAAACCAACAAAAAGACCATCGATCTTCGTGTCAGAAGTTGGTAATATCATGAGAAATGAACAAAGGAAAGGCCATTCGACCGGACTCTACACCAATGGGATCCTAGGAAATATTTGATAAAATATAGTATAAAAAATGCAAGATCTTCAGTAAACAACAGCTACAGATATGAAACTATTGGTTATTGTTAATGCGATGGTTCTCATCGTTTTATGACGTCATAGTAAGGACCTTTGTGGTGATCAGATTTTGGTAGAATTTCAGTATGTTGTTCCCAATATATAATAGTAACAAAAAATCATGAAATTCTTTCGTGACATTTGTTCAGGGTCAAACCGTATTTTTACTAAATCATTACGATGTATAGCCAATCGTAGATCACGGAACAAGCGCATGCTACTTCAGTGAATTGAAGGTATAGTTTCTTTCTAAATTCCATGAAGATTTTCTAGTTCAACAAAAAGATTCCCGAGTCCGACAGAAAGACAATAAGATGAAAAAAGAAGTCATATTAAAGTTTACCTTCCCATTAGGGTAAAAGTTAGGGTTACTTTAATTTCACAGTAGTTTTGGTCGTCAAACATGTATTCCCACCCCAGTCGGCTATATATATATATATATATATATATATATATATATATATATATATATATATATATATATATATCTGTGACTGGAAATAGCTGCTAAAGGGGTAAAAAATGTAAAAAACATTAGAAATAGGTAGATGTAAGCTGACTAAACCTGCATGTTCTACACATAAGCAAATATACATTTCTACATTTAATAACGTTATTTTTCAAGTACTGATGTGCAGATGGACATAGCTTAAATAGTAACAAATAATGCTCGAGATCTATATGTTTCGTTATCGATTAAAGCTGACGGCATTGAGGTCATAATTTTTAACCTTGAAATCCCTATAATAGATTGCGTACAATAGATTACTCAATAGGGAATTAGCTATAAAACTGCTTGATCCATTTACTGTATTTTGGGGATATGATATTTTCGTTTTTTTTCGCGGTATGTACACCATAGGAAATTTTCAGCATTTTGTTTTAAAATATAAGTAAAACTCTTGACAAAAAAGAATTTTGACTTGTTATCAAAGCCAAACACAACTCGAGCGTCAACGTTTATGCAATGGACCTATTTTCAATCAAATGATGAAGAATTAAATCAGGAATCTGCTGTTTTAACTTACACTCATGTATTATTTAAACACGAGAAACGGATCTAATAATCCATGTTTTATTAGGTTACTTACACTTTCAACTTCAGCGTGAATACACTTCTTTGATAAAAATGGAAAATTATTATCAGAAATAGTCATTTATATATTGTTATGCAGCACAATCGCGTTGTCATACCGGTTCCGGCTAGATAACCGAAGATAACCAACGATAAACATGGGTATATATTCGGAAAGGCTAGTTTGTACCCAATCGAGTCGTGGAAATTTCCAGGTTGGTATCTAGGGGCGCACCCCCGAATCCAAAAGGAAAGCAACGAAAAACTACCGTCTTCACTTGCTTCCCGAGATCACCATGGCTCTAATAGTTGGAGAGAAGTGGTTGTCGACGCTGTTATAACAGTGCGGCTGCTGCATGCACACGTGCAATTTATAAACCTTCTCTATTTGGTGTTTTGCTATTTGAATTAGTATTTTCATTAATAAAAGCGCAAATGTAATGGTCGCATCTGCTTCTACATAATTTGTTATCGAAGTATACAACATCATCCACTTGTGATGAAGATTACGTTTTCGTTTGCAAAAAGCGCTGGAACGAAATAAGGTTCCTGCCGTTTTTAAAGCACCCATTTCTCGCGGGCCGCTGGGGGAACCGATAGTTATTGTGAGAAACTGTCCGGCACTTAAGTGTCTGGCCGACAGCGACCGGCATCGAATCGTCGGGATGCAATTAACAGCGCGTATAAAATGTCGAAAACGAAATTATTGTTCGTCTATAAATCATATTGCTAGCATTATTGATTGCTTTAGTTTGCCGCTAGGCGTCGCTAGAGTACATAAACGTAGAAAACAGATAATGAATATGACGGTGTTTGTGTGATAGGGCCTTACAGAACAGAGACAAGAAACTTGCACATGCGTATTAGTAGGATTTTGTACAATTTCCACTGGAAACAAAAGATACTGGAGTAGAATCTAAGAAATGCGCGACACTAAAAGAAAACCTGCGTGATATATATGAAGATAAGGTATAAAGAAGCTCTATTCTTTCTCTCATTCATATATATATATATATATATATATATATATATATATATATATATATATATACACTTGTGCCCGATATTATTCATACCCCACCTTGAAAATTGAGTTTATTATGTGTAACTTTGTAAGAATTTATTGTTTACGTCCATATTGATACATATTCTTAATAAACCTCTTCTGATCATTTTCGTCATTTTAAAATCTCGGGATACTTGTAATAAAAGAAATATACAGCTATTTATAAAATCTGCAATGTTCAAAAATAATCATACCCCCTTATTTTTTCAGTATTAATCGAATTTCTGACTGTTTGTTTCCTGTTTGATTCTTATTTTGAATGCTTTTATACAACCTTTGATTAATTTCATTTCGTTTTTTATCATTTTTCAGAAATTAAAATGATATCAACTGAAAACCAATAAAAGAATAAAAATTATTAGAATGGGGAAGAAAAAAGAGCTTAGTAATGATCTTAGGACTAAAATTGCGAATTCACATAAGGATGGTTTAGGTTACAAGTCAATTTCCAAGAAATTTGAGGTCCCTACAGCAACAGTACAGAGCATCATCAAAAAATTCCAGAGCCACCACACAACAAACAACTTGATTGGTAGAGGAAGGAAAAGGAAACTGTCTGCTAGAGCCACCAGGAATATTGTAAGAAGTGTTAATGCAAATCCAACCACCACTACTAAGGACATTTTAGAAAATCTGGAGTCTTCTGGCATAAAAAATATCAAGGCAAACATTGCAAAGGACTCTGCATGAAAATGGTCTGAAAGGAAGAAGACCAAGAACGACTCCATTGCACACCGGAAAACACCTTGCAGCACGTCTAAAGTTTGCTAGGACCCATGTGAATTCTCCAGAGTCCGTTTTCTCGAGTATTTTGTGGACTGACGAAACAAAAATTGAATTGTTTGGCCATATGGATGCTTCTTACGTTTGGAGGAAGAAAGGAGAAGCTTACAACCCAAAGAACACCATACCCACGATGAAACATGGTGGTGGTAGCCTAATGTTTTGGGGCTCCTTTTCGGCTAGTGGTCCAGGTAGTTTGGTCAAGATAGATGGAACCATGAAGAAGGAGCAATATTTGGAGATACTCCAGAAAAACATTAGACAGGATGCGGAGAAGCTCCATTTAGGACCAAACTGGGTCCTTCAACAGGATAATGATCCAAAACATACTGCCAAAATAGTCAAGAAATGGTTTGAGGATAATCAAATTAATGTTTTGGAATGGCCTTGCCAGAGTCCCAACCTGAACCCTATCGAAAACCTCTGGCACATATTGAAAACTGAGGTTAAAAAGCGGAAACCTAGAAATTTGAGGGATTTGGAGAACTACTGCATTGAAGAATGGTCAAAAATCAGTGTTGATGCTTGTAAAAACCTTGTTGATAAACATCCAAAACGGTTACAGGCAGTTATTAAGAATAAAGGGCATGCTATTGACTATTAGTAAGAGAGGTATGAATAATTTTGAACTAGTGTCATTATTGTTTTTCTTTGTATAATGTTTCAAACTTGCATAATTTATTTATTTGTTGAGTTATAAATAAAATGCCTATGCTTGATTTATTGTCTGAAATCCCTTTAATATTGTCTACCTTCTGGTTTGAGCAATATTCTTATAGAAATCTCAAAGATCCGAGGGGTATGAATAATATCGGGCACAAGTGTATATATATATATATATATATATATATATATATATATATATATATATATAGATATATAGATATATATAGATATAGATATATAGATATATATATATGTGTGTATGTGGATGTATGTATGTGTATGTATTTGTGTGTCTGTACATGCATTATTTATTTTTTTTACAAGGTGATCACCGCTTATCAAGGCCCGGAAGCCACTCAGGGATACGGGTTATTGCATGTACAGTACGTTAGTGTGGTGGTTTAATAAAAATGTCCACTTAAGGGGGCGGTTCATCAGGAATTTGTTTACGTTGGACTTGAAGACATCCAAGTTGTAGTCAGGTGGGAAGCAAGCAAACGGAACAGAGTTTCACAGGCGTGCAGTTCTAAGAAAGAGGCTTTGTTCATGGAATCTACGTTTTGATTTAGGCACAGATAAAGAGTGGGAAAATTTTTGACAGTGGTTTCAGCTAGACGGGTGTTTTTCGTAAAAGATTTGCGAGGAGGGACTAGAGATTGGAGCTCAGACGAGCACCTGCCACGAAAATAACGATAAAACAAAGATAGGCTCGCAACGTATCTTCTGTGGGAGAGAGGTTGCAGGGAAAAGAAAAGGGCATCCCCCACTAAGCCACGAAGTCTATTTTGTACTCTGTCAAGGCAGGATAGGCTGTTTTTAGCAGCTCCTGCCCATATATCGCAGCAGTATTCCAGCATTGGGCGTGCTTGGCTTTTATAAAGATAGAGAATTGCATCAGTAGTGAGATATCTTCTTGAGCGGTAGAAGGATCCCACCATCTTTTATTGAATTTCTTTTATTGAAACGTGCTCTCGCTAAGCATGATTTATCTGCAGTTCCTGTCGACTTTTAGCAAGAACTGAAATGTACCGTCTCTGTCAGATTTTTTTCTGTCTAACCTCTGCTTGGTAAACCACGTGAAGTCACTCATATGTTAAACAAGACCAACAATTTTATGAAGGTGTTTTTCAACCCAGACCACCTGTTGCAATATCTATGGACTGGTTTGTAACTCCGAAGGCAGTTTTATACGGCATTCAAAGGTACATAATATTGTCCGTATACAAGAACCGGCAAATACTGGCAAGTTTCCTTGCTACATCTGCGACCAAGTGTGCAAGAGTAAAGCTGGCCTTAAAAACACGTTCGTGCACATAAATGCCCGGAACACATTTGAAGTGATTGCAAGCTTCTGTAAAGCAGTTGCAATAATATATATATGCATATATATATATATATATATATATATATATAAATGTGTCTGTATATGTGTGGTGCGTGTGTGTACTTAGTCGGGACCTAGAAATTTTCAGGTTAGTATATGGGGAACGTTTAAGGAAAGTTGGAGAGATGCACTCTCAATATCTATTGAAATATGCATCTGCTCTATGTTGTTCCGAAAAGTGGGGATTGCTCTACACAAAGCTTCACAAGTATAAACAAATCGTATAACTTAGTTGCTGTCCGAACTTCATACTTCGAAATCGACTAGAGAATCCCGCCACACACACACACACACACACACACACACATATATATATATATATATATATATATTCATATATTTATAATGGTATATATATATAGATAGATAGAGAGAGAGAGAGAGAGAGAGAGAGAGAGAGAGAGAGAGATATATATTGATAGAAAGATAGATATGTTACGTGGTGGTTGTTATTATTAGACGAAAGGTACTAAATATTCGTATATGTTTCGTTGTTCTTATTTAGTGTTCTTGTTTCTATGACAACTTATATGTGTGTTGTTGTTCATGTTATGTACCGTGAGAGATAGCATATTGGTGACATTAACAGGTACATGTAAAGAGAAAGACAGTTGTACATTTTTATAAACACAAAGTTCATATTAATACACTTTGAGAGGCGATTTGATATACAGATAGATAGACCGAGAGATTGACATTTGCTTTTGACAGTTCTGTATGAAACGGTAGTGTTTCTATAACATTTATAGTTTGACACATATACTTTCTAACAAATATTTTTTTTAGATGATGATTTTATCAAAGGTTCTTATTACATAAATGGACAATACCTTTTCTATTGAATTACAACACGAAGGCGAATGTTATGAAAAACATGATGATCATTTATTTCTTCGATATGACTGGTCAATGGCTTTGTATCCAGGAATTCAAAGTTTCTTTACATCTTCTTCTTTTAAAACCCTCTCGCTGCCAGACAGTGCCAAGATTCGGTCTGAACCTCTCTGCTTCCCTGGTTGGACTGATCTAACTCCCCTGACTCCTCGACTCACTCTCTCTAACTAACTTCGAACTCTTTCCTATATTGAGAAATTACATGTATGTCTGGTCAACGTGACTATAATTCACATTTTATCAACATGTGCGATTTGCACGTTTTTGAAACCATTTCTGATGACCAGGAAATTTCCCATTTTCCTTGTTGTTTTACAAAGGAATTTAACCTACTTGTCTAATTCTGTAACCGATATTTTATTATGCATTCTTTCTTACAATGTGAATAGTTTCCAGCCAAATTTGTATTTATTAAATATTTTAACAGAATCAACAATTTACTGGGCATTCCATTTAAACCCTATTGTTCTTTAAAACTTATCTACAGGGTTCGATTCCCGTTTTGTCTGATTTTATTTTTATTTAACTAATTCTCTTTTTTTACTTACATGAAAAGGGGACAGCCCTTGTCATGTAGCAGATAGATAGATAGATAAAACCCATTTCTATATCCCATATTTAAAAATTAATGTGATCGATCATATCCCTTCTCAGTGCAGTCCAATATATATCCTGTGCGTCATGTGCGTGACTAAGTTGTTGGAATCTGTGTTTAATAGAGAAATACTCAACCATCCCAACAAAAATAACTTCCTTAGTGATATGCAATATAATTATAATTCTGCTACATCTACAGCGAATGTGCTGACAGTTATATCTCATAGGATTAGCGAATCTCTTAACGGAGTCTTTTTTCTAGGGCAATTGTTTTTGATATATCAAAGCTCATTGATATGGTATGACATAAAAGTCTAACTCACTATTACTATTTCAATTATAATTCTTAGTATCAGTTAATTCTAAACATATAATTACGTTTGGTTGAGATTAAAAATTTGCTAAATACTGAATTGTTTACCTTAAGCGTAAAAAGTTAAAATTAATTTAATTCAAAGTGTGATAGAGTTACCTCCCTTAAGTCAAATCTATCGATATATTATTAACTTTTCTTATTTTTATTTTTAACATTCATATTTTATCATACCTAACACATTGCTACTCATATCCGATTAATAAGTAATGTTTATACAGTTCTACTGTTTTCACTTAATGTTATTAAAAGGTTAAATCTCTTCTAATTGTCGGATTTAAATCATGTCAAATCACACATTATTTTTTTGACAATTTGTTTGTTGCTATTTCTTCTGCTGAGTTAAGGACATACTATATTCATTGACTATTATGATTAAGTGATTGATTTTGCGCTACGAAACAGATACTGTCAAAAACTGGAAATGTCAACTGAATCAAAGGAATAAATTATAAGATGGGCAACATCTTGAATTTTGGAATATAGTTTTCTGTAATTTATTCACTAGATTGCCCTGCAATCACATTGAGTTTCTTAAATATGGATTGATATATATGATAAGAAAATACATTTCTACACACACACACACACACACACACACACACACACATATATATATATATATATATATATATATAGAGAGAGAGAGAGAGAGAGAGAGACAAACAGACAGACAGACAGAAAGAGAAGGATATGATTTTCAAGTATTATAAATACGAAATTCCAGAGAGAGAATGGAGAGAGAGAGATACAAAGAGTTGGATATTGCTATGTTACATACTTATACCAATATTTGATATTTAAACATTTTTAGCAATTAGAATAAAAGGCGTATTTTTCTTCTTTATCTTCTTTTTTCTTCTTCTTCTTCTTTATATTCTTCTTATTATTATTAATATTACTATTATGATTACGATTATTATTATTTTCTTCGTCTGCTTTTCACTCACATGAACCTTCATCGCCTTCCTTATTTTCTTTGATTTCCTTATTTTCTTTGATTTCCTTATTTTCTTTTTATTTCATTATTTTCCACTTCTTTAAATTCATTATTGATTTACTTTTTTATGCTTTGTCTGCTGCCTCAGACGCTGATGTACTAATTTACACTCCTTTTTTGTCTTCTCCCTATTTTTTCCTCTTCTAACCCCTATTTCCTTTTATCTGCTTTATTCTTCCCCTACTTCTCTCTTGTTATTCTTCCGATCTTATTCCTATTTATTTCTCATCCAATAGCTATTATTCTTTGTATCTATCATACTGTATCCATTCTCTCTGTTTCGTCTTTTTCACCTCTCATTTTTTATTAAAAACATTATGTTCATTTTTCTTTCCTTTATCTACTTCAATCATTTCTTACGATTTGTTTTCTTTTTACTAATGAGAATATTGTTTCATGTATGAGCGTATGACTACGGCAATCAATATTTCGAACTAAAACGTGACAGGACAACGAAAATCCTCCCACATAAAAGCAAAAGTGACAAACCTACTTAATCTAGTAATGTTTTGTCTCTTTCCCACGAATACTTTTTCACATTTTTGTTTTATAGTAGCTGATCGACTGCGTTTAAATCGATAGTTATTTTTTGCAAAATATTAAGAAAAAGAAAGCATTTATCTACAACCAATCTTAAATATTTTCACTTTCTCTACAGTGTGTACCTAAAAACTGAACTGAACTTCTGACAGCATTTTTTCTAATAAATATCGGCGCTTATACACTATTAGGACAATATTTTGTAATCGATAAATGGAGTTTTCAGATAAAAAGCAATAGTGTCTACTGATTGTATTGCCACTTCTAATTAAGTATAATGGTAGCTTCACACTTATGCAGTCGAACTTATCTGAATATAATTGAATAATTACAAAGAAAACAACTTTAATTGTGTTTACAGGTGAAAAAAATTCGGCCATCTTGTTTAACTCGAAATGGAAACTTAACCCCCTTTTGAACGCTCCTGTGTCTTACGTTCGTTTTCATCAAATTCTATTCTGTATTTTCTTTAATAAATAATTTTCAACCTTATCTGTTTTCGCAATTTTTATATAACCATCTGAAAAATACAAGGAATACGTACATACCATTGATGCACAGGTCAAAATTAGTATTAAGATTTCCGAAATTTCGTCTTTATAGTGTAGAAGCACCGAAATATCTATAGAATAAAATAACAGTAATCTGTTTAAACGACGACTAAAATATAATCGATATATTATTTTTGTTATTGGAATCCTTTGAAATGAACAATTTGTGTATTTATTTATTTATTTGTTTATTCATTTGTTTATTTATTTGCGGACTGCTTTCCTCATCTTCTCATACTTGCTGTTGTTTCACCAGGTCGCGACCAACTCATCCTCAGGCCTTCTTCAGGTGGCGAACCGCAACGTGATAGACATGCTTGTAACTGTATCCTCAGTTATTACTGCCTTCCGTGGTTGCTGTTTTCTCACCAAGTTTTTGCCAACTAAACCATCTTTCCTGCTTTGGATAGGATTGAAACCGAAAGCATAAACCCGCAACAGTACTTGAAAACGATAACCACAAAATCCTATGAGACATGGTCATACAGACAGATAAACCCATCCAAGCCATGAGACCAGATGGTGTAATAATTAACAAGAAAGAAAAATCCCACTAAATCATAGATTTAGCTGTCCCAGCTGACCACAGGGTAAGTATGAAAGACAGGGGGAAACGAAGCAAGTACACAGAGCTTGCCAGATAGTTAAAAGGGATTTGGATGATGAAGAAAATCAAAATAATACCTATAATAGTAGGAGCACTAGGAACAATTCCGAAAAACTTTGAAAAAAGAATGGGAGAAATTGGAATCAGAGGAATGGCTGCAAAGATACAACGACTAATGATAATGAAAACGGCTGAAATATTAAGGAAACCCCTTGAATGCGGAGAATAATACACATGAACTACAAACTTCTGCAGGGACAAAACAGGAAGAAGCGTTACAGGGAATGACGAAAACTGAAGCTGCATATTAACAAGTTCTACATCCCTATCACGCATCCCCTCCCATTGCCCCATCACCGTTCACCCCCTAAAAAAACATCCAAAACTGTGATACCAAGTAGCCAAGAAGGGTAAAGGAGGGTGGAAAAACCGAGGAGAGAGCGTTGACCAGACCTCCGCTGAACAAGTGCTAATAGAACTGGGACCTTACGGAGGCTTAGTGCCACTCAAATTCCAGTATAGAACAATGGCCGCTGCCAGCGAGAAATCAATAGTGAGAGGCTGTTATAATAACGCAAATGTTATTGCAAATGCTATCGAAGGAGCTGGAGAGTGCTGGGCGTCTGGGGAGACTTGTTGGCACTCCAGCGAATACCACAGGTTTTTAAATCAGATCTTTGATGACTTGTGTGAAAGATCCATGTGAGCCAATAATAATAATAATAATAATAATAATAATAATAATAATAATAATAATAATAATAACAGTAAATGCATGGGCAGTAGCTATATTTTGATAAAAGACAGGTATTATTCAATGGAAAGAAAATGAGCTGGATGATATGAAGAAAAAGACGAAGGAAAACAATGAAAATGAATGAAGCTCTTCATCTTAAAAAAATATATCGATAAGTTATATGTGAAAAGAAAGCAGGGAAGATAAGGACTAATAGATGTAAAACGATGTGTACAAGAAGAAGAAAATAGTCTGAAAGTTTAATCTCCAACTGTAAGTAAAAGCTTATAAAAGGTGTGTCAAAATTTGAAAAATTGCAAGAGAGTTAACTTTTAAGGCCCAAGGAATTTTAGGCAATAAATGAAAAAAAAAGACAAATGGCTGGAGAAGAAATTGCACGGAAAATTTATTAGAGATCTATAAGAGGCAGTGGACAAGGAAAAACCTAGCGATAGTTGTCAAAATGTGACGTGGAATGTTGGGACAGAAGACCTAATATATATGCCGTGCAGGAGCAAGCACTCATAACAAATTATGTGAAGTATCACATTGACAAAACGGGGGAAACTTCTTTAAGTCGACTGCATGGACAGAAAGATGAGAATGTACAATGCCACGTCAGTAGTTGTAAGAAAGTAGTTAAAAAGGAATACAAGAGACGGCATGACAATATTAGAGAGAAGTGCATTAGAATATGTAGTTTAATGTGGAATTTGGGGGGGGGGCAAATAGCAAGCCTTCACGTGGTGCCCTCTGTTAATCCTTCGGGAGAACCAATTGCTACATTACGCAACATCTCTGCATATCTCCGGTGGAGGTAAAAGTAAAAGGATAGACCCTCGGCCCCGGAAACAACATGTCGGCCTAATTCAAGATCATCAGCTTAAATGCTGAAGGTATGTCCCTACCCAAATCTGACATTTTAGCTAACCTGAAAGCAGACGTCCTCTGCATCCAGGAGACCCATAAATTGGACAACCCACCAAAAATACCTGGAATGCACCTCGCTATCTCTCATCAAAGTGTTGTGCACGGGAGTGCTGTTTATATTCGTGACAAATCAATACTCAAAGGTGCCCAAGTTCAGACCATCGACCACATTTTAATATCTTGCCCACTGGGCCCCAACTGCACGGACGAAGACCTCAGTGTTGGTAATGAAACCGCACGCCGCTGGTTGAAGAGATGGAGCGACAAGATATGAATGAATAAATGTGGAATTATTTTGAAATATGAATATCTTATGCGATAATGTGATTGAAACAAAGAGATTGAATTTAGTTTGGTTGAGAAAAAGAACATAAAGCAATAATCATTGATATACCAGGATCAGCTGCTGTAGATGTGAAGGAAAATAAAAAAGGTCGAAATGTATCAAGATTTCTGCTGTTGCCTTTGTCATGTGTATGTTTGTTTGTTTTTCTCATGTCTGTTACAAAGAGCGATGCTATAAGCATTCTCAACCTTTCATCTTTCATTAACTCCTCGGCTTTATGTATTTCTCCACATAGTTCCTACCCACAAATGTCAGAAAGAACATCTTATTTTTCAGAAGTTTAGGATTTGTATAAAAATACACGACACAACCACGAAGTCAAAGCCAGGTTTGACATGAATTTAGGTATGTACCTTTCTTAGACATGAATTTAGGTATGTACCTTTCTTAGACACGTATTTAGGTATGTACCTTTCTTAGACATGAATTTAGGTATGTACTTTTCTTAGACATGAATTTAGGTATGTACCTTTCTTAGACATGAATTTAGGTATGTACCTTTCTTAGACATGAATTTAGGTATGTACCTTTCTTAGACACGTATTTAGGTATGTACCTTTCTTAGACATGAATTTAGGTATGTACCTTTCTTAGACATGAATTTAGGTGTGTACCTTTCTTAGACATGAATTTAGGTATGTACCTTTCTTAGACATGAATTTAGGTATGTACCTTTCTTAGACATGAATTTAGGTATGTACCTTTCTTAGACATTAATTTAGGTATGTACCTTTCTTAGACATGAATTTAGGTGTGTACCTTTCTTAGACATGAATTTAAGTATGTACCTTTCTTAGACATGAATTTAGGTGTGTACCTTTCTTAGACATGAATTTAGGTATGTACCTTTCTTAGACATTAATTTAGGTATGTACCTTTCTTAGACATGAATTTAGGTGTGTACCTTTCTTAGACATGAATTTAGGTATGTACCTTTCTTAGACATGAATTTAGGTATGTACCTTTCTTAGACATGAATTTAGGTGTGTACCTTTCTTAGACATGAATTTAGGTGTGTACCTTTCTTAGACATGAATTTAGGTGTGTACCTTTCTTAGACATGAATTTAGGTATGTACCTTTCTTAGACATGAATTAAGGTGTGTACCTTTCTTAGACATGAATTTAGGTATGTACCTTTCTTAGACATGAATTTAGGCGTGCACCTTTCTTAGACATGAATTTAGGTGTGTACCTTTCTTAGACATGAATTTAGGTATGTACCTTTCTTAGACATGAATTTAGGCGTGCACCTTTCTTAGACATGAATTTAGGTGTGTACCTTTCTTAGACATGAATTTAGGTATGTACCTTTCTTAGACATTAATTTAGGTATGTACCTTTCTTAGACATGAATTTAGGTGTGTACCTTCCTTAGACATGAATTTAGGTATTTACCTTTCTTAGACATTAATTTAGGTGTGTACCTTTCTTAGACATTAACTAATCACATAAGAAATAACTTGTTTTTAATTATCAGCTACTTCAATTATTTACCCATGCATATAGAATTTTTACGCCCGGGGGTAGATTCACCGGCAATTGAAAACTTCTTACATGAACCAATATACTGATCTTGGACACAATTCTATAAGCGAGTTTTTTTTTTTTTTAATGAATATCAGTAATAATAAAAGTTTAATAATCAACCTTTGATGTACACCTACATTTATATCATGCTCTTGTGATTTAGAAACATGGATCTTTCTATTGTCTAGCAAGGATCTGATTATCTTAAGTAACCAATGGGGAATGTCGTATGATTAATTTTTCTTGAGTGATGCATTAACACATTTAAAATATTACAAAGTTAACGATTATACTGATGAAAATCTTCGTACAAACCTAGAAGTGACAGAACAACCAACCGAATTTCGAAGTATTCTATCGTAATGTAAACATTATTCTAGAAAACAGTTTAATTGATTCAACCGTGGTTTAATTCATGTTGTCCCTTTCGCCATAATCAACTCATTTACTTATAATTCAGCAATTAAATCTTTAACGTCGCTGTATTTTTTTTTAACTTTTAAACAAACAAAACATTTTTGTTTGTTTTATAAACCACTTTTTTTTTTTTTTTAATTTTATTTCTCCTTTTCTTTATTTATTTTAATTTGCAATTTGTCTCCAAGCCTTTTACGGCGATTGCCTTTTCGAAATTGAAATAATTAGGGGAAAACAAAGGCATCGACCTTAAGTGCTTTGTTTGACAATTAAATGGATTAGTGGCGTGTTTTTCTGGCGGAAGTAGACTTCTCGCAAATCTCTTTCGCTTGATTCGATTCCAGGTTTTGTAGATATTTGAACTTGAATAATAAGCATCATAGCGTATGAATCTAAATAGTCTATTGGTTTAACCGATATTTCTTTAATATTAATTCTGTCTAAAAAGACATAAGTTAATTACGGTAGGGACCGCATGAAGATTGGCATCTCCTAAATGGAAATAATTTTTTTAATATTTTTTAATTTTTTTTTTACATTGGAGTCACCACTTATCAAGGCCCGGAGGCCACTCAGGGATAAGGGTTATTGCGTGTACAGTAATCAATGGGATAGTATTGTAGTAATCATTAGTATTGGAGATTTGATAGAGTGTCTTACTTAAGAGGGCGGTTTGTTAGGAATTTGTTTATGTTGGATTTGAAGGCATCCAAGTTGTAGTCAGGTGGGAAACAGGCAAACGAAAGAGAGTTCCACAATCATGCACTTCTGAGAAAGAAGCTTTGCTTCTGGAATCTATGATTGGATTAAGGCACAGATAAAGAGTGGGGAAAATTATTGACAGTAGTTTTAGCCAGACGGGTGTTTCTTGTGAAAGATTGGCGAGGGGGGACGAGAGATTGGAGCTCAGACGAACACTTGCCATGGAAATAACGATAAAACAAAGACAGGCTCGCAACGTATCTTCTGTGGGAGAGTGGTTGCAGGGAAGAGAAAAGGGCATCACCCACCAAGCCACAAAGTCTACTTTGTACTCTGTCAAGATTGTACTCTGTCAGGATAGGCTGTTTTTAGCAGCTCCTGCCCAGATGTTGCATCACTACTCCATCCTTGGACGTACTTGGCTTTTATAAAGATAGAGAATTGCATCAGTAGTGAGATATCTTCTGGAGGGGTAGAAGGATCCCACAATTTTCTCAGTGTCCCTGGCAACAGATTTGATGTACGTGTTCCATTTCAGATCAGGAGTAAAGTTCAAACCCAGAAGCTTGTCAAAACATGGAGCCTCCCCAATACGAGAGCCATCCATTTGAATTGATGCCAAATAGGGATCAGAGCGTTGATGATGTAAAGATAGAATCTTTGTTTTGGATGCATTAAAAGTGACCAGCCACCTTTTCCCCCATTGTACCACGCGCTTAAGATCAGAGGAGAGAGAATTAGATAGAAGTTTGTCATTTACGGCCTTTGATGTGTTGCCATATATGGTCGTGTCATCAGCGTAGATGTCAACGAATGATTTAAATATGTGTTTTCGGGGATCATTTATATAGTTCAGGAAGAGAGTCGGGCCCAGGATAGACCCCTGAGGTACTCTAGCATTAATACTGTGGGCCTCCGATTTCTGCCCATCAATCACTACTCTTATGAACCTATCAGTGAGAAATGATTTAATGATTGAGAAAACATTTCCAGCAATACCGTAGCTGTGAAGTAGGCCCTTATGCCATACCTTGTCGAAGGCCTTTGATATGTCAAGAGCAATTGCCTTGGAAAGGAAACCTTTGTCAAGAGATTTACTAATCCTATGTGATATAATTGTTAGCACATCTGCTGTAGATCTTGCAGAGCGAAAACCATATTGCATGCCACTAAGAAGGTTCTGGTGAGGTGGTTGACTACTTCTTTATTTAATATGGATTCTTTTTTTGGAACGAACTGGATTCGAACTTGGAACACCCAGATTTCCAGTCTCTTTTTTTAACCACAGAACCATCTTCACTTCTCAGCTTGAATACTAATAGTTTTAAAAGAAGCTAAATGTATCTGGAACTCTTAACTCATTATCTGTGCGTGCTGCGGCAAGCACCTGGCGATGTGATCCGGTTTCCTTTAAAGAAAAAAGGAATATAGAATTAACAAGAACGCTTCAATAACATGCACATTCCGTGTTTTGCGAGATTTAATACTAATTGGGGCACAGCAACATATGCTACTTATTCTACCTTAGTTTCTAAGTTTTTGCAGACTCGTGGCGTAGTGAAGAAAGTACCTCGTAAAATTCAGTTGGGAACTTACACCATTCGGGAGGTTGAAAATTGTATATCCTGTGGTTTTGACACTGAAAATACAACTGCGAACACCTTAGGACATTCCACTATGATGGCTGAGTGAACGAGAGTATGTCACCTTCGTAAAGTGAAACAGTCTATCCATCTATCTATCTATCTATCTATCTATCTATCTATCTATATATATATATATATATATATATATATATATATATAACTGTCTCTCTCTCTCACACACACTATATATATGTGTGTGGGTGGTTATGTCGTGTTCTTTGTGTTCGCCTTATTTGAATTTAAAATGAATTCTTATGCTATGAATTTGTTTATTCTACAAGATCTTTGCGTTGTAGTTTGTTGTTTTTGTTTTACGGCATATCAACCCTTTTCATGTTATTTAATGCCGAATCCAAAGATTTTGAAGAAACATTTTTTAATAGAATATATTTGTTGTTTTTAAGTCGGTTTCTATTTAACTCATAGTTGGGACCCTAACAGGTACTACCACTCCGTGTCAGAGTGGACCTGGGAACAATGGCAATTAAAGGGTTGCTCCACACTCCCCAAAACCCGCAAGGTGGGGCCTCACCACTGGATGTAATTTAAGGTTACGGAACATTTGCGTTGTAAGTTGGATTGTAAGCACATGACATACGTATTTAATTTTAAAAATTAAATGTTTTGAAACTTAAAACGCGCTTATATCATGGAGAAACAAAGCTAACTATTTCATACCACGCACGCCAACTGTTTCTTGTGCAGACATTGATAAATATCACCGTTGAAGAAAAAGACATGGATTATGACTAATGTGAATTCAAAACAGCAAGTTGATACATGGATTGCATGTGATTAAATGATTAAATAGTTTTCTAACAAATGATGAAAAATATAAAAATTAAATACGTTTTTATATAGATTAAAAGGCTAAAAATTTTCCAATATTATATATATATATATATATATACATATATATATATATATACTTATATATATACATATATATATATATATATATACTTCGAAATAAAATTATTTTACAATCAACTGGTATAGAAACATGTGATTATAGGTCTTACAAAATATTATTGGCAGTAATATTCTATAAGTAGTATACCATCTACATAAGAATTATCGATGTACAAGATGGAGCAAATAAATCATATGCATATATATATATGTGTATTTGTGTGTACATATATATATATATATATATATATATATATATATATATATATATGCTAGCAAAAGTACCCATGGGTTCAAAAGCAGCCTACAGAAAATGGACTGATTTATTAAAGTATGATAGGTTATGAAAGGAAGGATTGTAAAGAGATAGCTTCGAATTCGATTGTATCAAAACCAAAGCAAAATATAATGAAAGTAAAAATAAAATAGATAAGCCCCATAATTTATTATACCATACCTGTTCACACTGAAACACTTATCACAATATTCTGAGGATCTATATTAAAAAACCTTGTAACACTTTGTGATATATTTCCATTCTATGGATCGCAGGCGCGAACGAACACCCCATAATTTTATTATACCATATTTTTTCAAACTGAAACATAATTATCAAAGTATATTTACGTAGATAAATATGAAAAGTCTTTATTAAAGTTTGTGCCTATTTCCATTCTATAGAGGCCAGGCGCGAACTCAGACCCCACAATTTGATTATACCATCCCTATTTAAGTTAAAACATACTTATCAAAGTATTATTATGTACATCTATATAAAAAAAAAACTTGTAAACGTTTTTTTTTATTTTTTTATTTTTTTTTTATTTCCGTACTTTGTGGACCAGGGGCGAACGGAGACCCAACAATTTTATGAACCATCGTTCTGCAGACTCAATCATACCCATTCTTGTGTCTCGATTATGTTCTATCATTATATGTAATCAGTTTTTTTTTAAATAGTCAACAATATAGGAGCCTATTCGTGACCAGACACCCATCCACACACACACACGCACATTCAGCTTTATATATATTCTAAACTGAAATGAAATACGCATTTTATACTTTTAAAACAAAATTCCAAAGCAAGGATTTTATAAAATAAACAAATATTTATTTTATTTTATAATTAAAATATTTTGAAATGAGTTCAATAAACATTTATTTGTATGAAATCAATATTTCCGTTTTATACATCTTCATCAGAATATATATATATATATATATATATATATATATATATATATTCTAAAATATATCTCGCTAGATTCAGCCACTCTGATTAGTTATAGACGACGAAACACGTGTCAGTAGATAATTATATTTTAAAAACAATATATATATATAGTTAAATGGAATTGTAGAAGGCGGTACAATGCAGAAGTAACGGAAAGACACAGGCTGAAGCAGGTGAGAAATTTATTAATACAACTTATAAATACATGTGTACATATTCATATTTCATATACGCAGTATATTTATATTTGCACAGTGGTTACCTGGGAAAGTCGGTCTGGTGGTATGTCCGTGTAATATAATATTTCGAGAAAGATCTCTTCGTCAGATATTTACTTGACTTTGAGCAATGATTTGCTGCGGTATAGTTACTGCTTACAACAACACGTTTGTCAAAGTCAAGTAAATATCTGACGAAGAGATCTTTCTCGAAATATTATATTACACGGACATACCACCAGACTGACTTTCCCAGGTAACCACTGTGCAAATATAAATATACTGCGTATATGAAATATGAATATGTACACATGTATTTATAAGTTGTATTAATAAATTTCTCACCTGCTTCAGCCTGTGTCTTTCCGTTACTTCTGCATTGTACCGCCTTCTACAATTCCATTTAACTACATACTATACAATGCTTCAAGCGAACTACACCCACCTCTTATATATATATATATATATATATATATATATATATATATATATATATATATCTGTCCGTGCTATTATTTTGAAACGAAATTTAGTAAAAATTTGATGTCTTTTTCTTCTTGGGTCTAGGAGAGCCAGTATGTTTCCACTGAAAACCCTGCCTATTCCTGTTGGTCATAGCAGTAGATCCAAATTTCATCGCAGGCCACCAAACCATCAAGAACTGCGGAGGCCCAGCTCGATGATCCCTCATTCTGTCATGACAACGTCTTTATTAGTGATCTTCTCTGAGCACCATTGGAATAAAAATCGTGCAAATCTTTCGCATAATCAGTTCGACGCAAAAAAAGTATGTGTACAGTTACCACACTGACATTAAAATGTGCACGTATTGTCTCTATAGATACACGACTGTCCTTAACTATGAAATGCTTTATTTGGCGAATCAACTCAGGTGTGCTGACTTCCTTACTTCTCCCCCCCCCACCTTACAGATTCTTCTTTCTTTAATCTTTTATGCCACACAAAAAAAAACTGATGCTCGATTCATGCAAGATTGTCCGAAAGCAGTCTGATACATTCCATGCGTTTTTCTGGCATTTTTCCAAATGAAAAACGGAATTTTCTTGCATATCATTCTTCTAAAGTGCCTCAGGTTCATACTGCATTTTTGTAATTCACCAACTGTGACAATCAGGCTTTAGTAGGGCGTATTAAAAAAACTGCGGTAGCTGTTCATTAGAACCGGAAACCATAAGAATTTGTCGGTTATCTCATGAGATATATGTGAAATAACATACTGAATTTTCAAAATCCACGAACATTTTAAATGGCTGTACAAAAGTAGTCTAGAAACTTATTGAATGCACCTACTATACGATTAATCGTCCTTTTGTCCATGTTGTCTTCCTTTGCTGTTTTTTTGTATATTGTCGATCTTTGCTTTGATTTCGTTGGTTTTTATAACATTATAAGAGTATTTGTTATTTAGTTTCTTTGTTTAGGTATCCTTTTCGTAACTATGCACAAGTGTTTTCATGAGTCATATTTTTTGTCATACTTATGAATAGGAGTGAGCATGAATGCCTACTAGACACTATTCTCGAGTCTCTAAGGTATCTATGTACAGGGGTTTGTTATAACAACCTGGCATGAAAATACTTTTCCCTAGAAATAAACCCTGACCAAATATTAAAAAGTCACATAGTATTCGCTGTCCAAATAAGATCCCCTCAGTATGCCTAACTCACCTTAGTTTTTCCGAGAAATGGTCCACCTTCTTTATGTGACATCTCCTCAAGTAATAGCACAAAGCTGGATACTCCACCAGACTAGATCTATTCTTGTTCTAGAATCCAGTAAGAGCAAGAGAACAAAACGAAAGGTATACTACAGCATATGAAAATGGTTAATTGGGGAGAGGAAATTATGTTCTCAACTCAGTGTTTGAGAGATAAAGAACCTTAATTGAACTTTCGAATATCTATATATCTCATATAGAGTTCAAGTATTCTTGCGACAGTTTCAGATCATCTATATACATTAGGTGAGTCATTCTTTTATCTGTATTAGTAAATTTGTATCAGGCTTGGAATTTTTTTATTATATTGCTAAGAGTCATCTCTGATATTGTGAATAGTAATTGTGATAGGGAATCTTCTTTGGTAATGTCTGTTTGTATTTTAATCTTAGTTGTGCATTGTCCATCAGCTGTCAGCTCAAGTCTCCGTGTTTTCATTGGTTTGTTTTTCAATCGGTTAATGTTATCTGATATTTCGTACATCCTCAAGCATTTTATTATCTATATAATATTATTGTTGCTACCTCTTTTTACTGTAGGCTAATGCCTAAAGGCTGGACTTGTTATTCAGCTTGAAACAAACATCGGGCATCCATAGGTATTGAGCGCTGCAATCTTTAGCTTTTTTCTGATTGTATTCGTATTGTTAGGTTTTGCGGATAGGAAGTCGATGCGTATATTCTGTTCTAAACATTTTGAAATATTGTTTTCTTTGGGTCTGTTACGTTAAAGTTTCACATGTTTTTTCTTGTTTAGTCTCTCACGTATAAATTTAAAATCTTGTTTTTTAAGATATATATTTTACTTTTAGTTTTATTTGGTTACGTTTAATTTGAAATGTTGTTTTTAATAGGTCACGTTTCTTTGAAATTTTGTATTTTTTAGGCTGTGATATCAAAGATTGTAATGTGTGTTTTCGTTAACTTGCCATGCTTAAGTTTGAAATGTTATGTTAGTTAGTCTGTCATACATATGCTAGCAATGTTTTTTCGATAACATTTTTTTTATTTTCCCCGCCTGTTATGCTTAGGTTTTAAATATTATTTGGGGGCCGGTGTAGCCAAAGTTTTATTTAGTATCTTCTTTTGGCTCATCACGCTTAAGTTTGAAATCGCATTTTTTGGATACTAGTTCACAGTTTTATATAAGTGTATGATTGTCTTTTAGTTTCTCATGTAAACGTCGAAGTGGTACTTTAATTGCCATACTTGTTGACAGAAAACAAAAGCGTCTTTATTAGATGCGTCCAATACATTATGATTATAAACCCCATATATCCAAAAGTATTTCAAGCTTAAGTTTAAAATAACAGTTTTGTCCGTCAGTAAAGTTTGTTTAAAATAAATATTTCGCCATGTTCTGGTAAAGTTTGGTTTCGCTTTTGATTTGATAAACGCACAGTTTGAAATGCAAATATTATTTTTAATTCGTCCATTGATTTTATATGCCGTATATCTGTCAATCCTTTGTATTAAATAGTAATTTTAAAATTCATTTAGCTCTATAATTGTCTTTTTTTTTATTTCCGTGTCGCGTTTATGTAAGGTATAGTATTTTCAGCGCTAAACGTACAATTGGAATAGACGTATAGAAAAAATTGTTGAGCTTGTTTAATTTATTCTTGAACTTACAAAACCCAGATGATCTCTAAAATGTTTACAAACGTTCAAAAATGAACTTCAGTGTACTCCTTTTTCTTCTTTCTTTCTCTAAAGCATCCCGACGTAATTTTCTGTGCCAGGCTTGATTTACAAGACCCTCCCGGAAGAAACTGACAGATGCATCGTAAATACGAACGGATATGGCCGGCTTAGAAAACTGGTTCGCGGCTATTAATCACAGCGGATTTTTTTTTCGTTTTTGGCGGGAGATGATAGAGGGGAAAGAGGGGTGGAAAGGATAGAAGACAAAGCAAGCAGGGGTCAGTAATAATCAAGGGCTTTTATTTAACCCCGTGTGTCTCCATGGAATAAATACCTAACCCATCCCTGGTCCGATATGCGCGGCGACCACACACATATGATAAGCGAGGTCTCCTGTCAGGGTTCGAAATGGTTTTTATAGTCGTTGCTGCTTGGGTGGTACTAATGGGAGAGTGGTTTTCCTAAGTGTTCATTTACATTTCCGTTTAACGTTGTCGTTTAACAATGTAGATAACGATCGATTAGAAAAAGGAGATGGACATTTCCATTAAACGAATGTAAGCAAATCCAGTTTTGCTTACGATACAAATTTATTCGGACATCGTTTACTGCTATCAGCTGTTTAGCATTATCTAGAAATGGTGGTTCGTAAATTGAATACAATAAGCGATAAACAGTTTAAAAATGAATTCAGTTTAGTCAACCTTTAATGATATGCATTTTTAACATTATCGATGCTTTCAACACTTTCAGTTTAAGATGACAAAAATGCTTTATGGGATGTTACAATATTAATTTTTTATATTTGATTACACATCTGAAATCTGTAGGAAGAAATATTTCGAAAGCAAAATGTATTATAGAATTACTTTCCAGAAATGCAATATATATATATGATTTTCAGAATGTGAGAGATTGTATATAATAAATTCCACAGCTACACAACGTCGCAGCTCACAAGAGCCATGAGAGTCAACGAACCGGAAGTCCAAGGCTCGAGTTTCACCCTCATTTGGACTCATCAGTTAGACACATCCGAACTCAGGATTCGAAACCCGAGCTTCTTGCATGCGAGGCAAGCACTCTACCAACTGAGCAAAAGTTCTGCACAACAGATTTTCTATTATCCAACACATATCAAGCAAACCGCGCCGAAATCCGACTGTGAAATTAACCTACTTCGTCTCGACAAGGGACGCGGCCATCTAACCAGTCAATAACCCAAGCCGATGTCTCACAAGTAGGAGTTTACACACACACACACACACACACACACACACACACACACATATATATATATATATATATATATATATATATATATATATATACTGCACCGATGAAGATTGAAGGATCGGTCGAAAATTATATACTTGTAAAAAAAGTGTTTTAATTTTTTTCATAATACTATTTTGTATTCCTGCACGTCACCAATTGAAAACGAATAAAGAAAAGTTATAAGCTTTTATACGTTTTGTATTGTTTATATATATATATATGTGTATATATATATATATATATATATATATATATATATATATATATACTTCATTTACTCACACAAATTTAATTTACGAAAGTATAGATTTATGCGTAAACGTACTTTAAGTATTTACATAAAAAATGCTCAATACGTAGGTAGAGCTAGTTAGTAATTTATAAAATATATATGGCGATTAAGCTACACTGAATATTCTGCGTTTCATCCACTGTAGGATTCGTCAGGCTTATGCGCGAATTTTGTGGTTGCTTCCTGTTTTTATATATGTTGAGGATTTCTAGTTAGCCAATCAGATTTCTAGTATCCACCGCGCCCCCTCCTATCAGCCAATGGGCATGCATTTTATCGAACAAAGGATCTGTTTTAGAACTAGGTTAGTGGTTTAAGGTAGATATTTCCCTCTTTTTATATATATATATATATATATATATATATATATATATATATGAATATACCTATGTGTACACACACACGTCCACACATATATACATATATATATATACATATATGTGTGATCGTTTATGTATATTCATGTTTATTTAATTTATTTATTTGTTTGTTTTCTATTGTTATTGTTAATTTTAAAGCTATTTTGTATCGCTATCCTAGAGTAAGTTTTATTTTGTGAACAAAGTTGTTTGCTATTTCTCGTCCAGAGTTTAATAGATTTTGAGGTTCTTTAAAGTACAGGATAGCACATTTTTCATGGAGGCATAATTTACATGGGTCGTCTAAATGTCTGCACGTGGTAGCTTGTCTTATTATTTTCCATTCGACTACCGGCGAATGTCCGCTTTCTTTGAGTTTCCCGTATATATTCGCTAGTGTTGTTTTTATACGGTGTTTTTTTTTTTTAATTTTTGAAGGTACTTTTGTGGTCATAGTATCGGGTTTTAAAATCTAAGGAAGTCATGCCTATGTAGTATTTCTTGTTATTCGGGGTTTCTTTCGCAAATATTGTTGCTTTATTTTTGTTAGACATTTATTTTGGACTGGGCAAATTGTGCGGTGTCTACAGTTGCATTTATCTTGTTCGTTATTAGTATTATTATTTATTGTATGGTTGTCCTTGTCCGGGATTGGTTTGTTATTATTATTATTATTATTATTATTATTATTATTATTATTATTATTATTATTATTATTATTATTATTATTATTATTATTATTATTTCTGCTAGTGTTGGTTTTGTTTCTGTCATGGTGTTTACTTTTTTTATTGTTTATTTTGTTGTTGTTTACATTGTTTTCATTTAGTATTTTGTTATTATGTGCTTTAATTATCATCTCTAAATTTTTGCAACAACTGTAAGATAACTTTAAGGTATTTTTATTGAAGATTTTGTGTAAGGGGTTGGTTGCGGGAAAGTGTTTTTGAATAAGATCTAGAAATTTCTTGCCAAGTTTTGTTTTTAACATTTGATTGTATGGGACCGTATACCAAATTATAGTTCTTTTTCTTCTATTTTGAATTTTATTATAGCTGTTGGTGTTTTGTTGCTTATATTTGATATCGATATTTTTGTATCCACTATTTTTTAGGGCTGTTTCGTAGATATTGGTTGACCTGTTAAATGCATTTTCATCGCTTGAGTTATTACTAAGTCTACTTACGATCGAGTTAGGAATGTGTTTTATAATTTATGGTGGGTGGTTGGACTTAGGGTTTACGTAAATTGGAGTAGCGTTATCTTTTAAGTATGGTTCATATCTGTTTTTATCTAAGTTTAACGTGACGTCCAGGAAGTTTGTTATTTTTATGTTAGCTGATACGTCCGCTTTTAGGCCTAATTTTTTCATTTCTTTGTGTATGATTTTCTTAAAGTTTTCTCCCTTGACTTTGTTGGAGTTTTTTTTATTATAGCTAGTCCGTCATCTCTATATAGGCCGATATCCGTAGTATCGAATATGCTTGTGAGGGTATATAGAATGAATAATCCCACAAGATCTGATGCCTCTGCAGAGTCTCTGGCACCCATCGCTAAATCGAACGAATTTTTCATTTTAGTTTTTATCCATTGGTTATTGTTATTTATTAGAACTGATTTTCTACATTTTTTAATGGTGTTGATTTCTTCTGAGGATATATCAGTGTATGCCTCGGCAAATTCTAGGGCAATGTTAAAAAGTTCTTCGGATATCGAGGGATAAAAGTCTATGATGTCAAACTGTATGAACGTACATTTACCTTTGTTTTCTATATTTTTAAACCAGGTGATTGTTCTGGTAGTATTTGCCCACTGGTTTAGTTCTAGGTCCTGTTTGATTTGTTTGTTTACTCTAGAAAGTATAGTTTTGCTAATTCTACCTATTTCTGGTTTAGTTGAGTTTATCAGGCGGGTGCTGGGATTATTATTAAAGTCCCATTTGTGGTCTTTAAGCAGAATGTATGACTCTCTAGGTTTCAATTTGCCAACTTTATCGCTAATTTTTAGTTTATCGGTAATTTGTTTACTTTCAGTATTTATTATATCTATGTAGTCGCATTCGTTTGTGTCTAGTTTTTTTGTAGTTTTTTGTAATGTTTTCTGTGATTAGTTTGTTATATTCTTGCTTATCTATTTTGTAAAAGTTTCTGGTTTTATCTGCTTTTACAAAGATTTTATTAGAGTTGTTTATGTTTCTAACGATTTTGTGTAGGGAAAAGATCTACCTTAAACCACTAACCTAGTTCTAAAACAGATCCTTTGTTCGATAAAATGCATGCCCATTGGCTGATAGGAGGGGGCGCGGTGGATACTAGAAAGCTGATTGGCTAACTAGAAATCCTCAACATATATAAAAACAAGAAGCAACATATATATAGCAAAATATATATAGTAAGTTATAAAATATATATGGCGATTAAGCTACACTGAATATTCTGCGTTTCATCAACTCTAGGACTCTTCAGGCTTATGCGCGAATTTTGTGGTTGTCTGTTGTTTTTATATACGTACCTAAAAACGACGGACAACTACAAAATTCGCACATAAGCCTGAAGAGTCCTAGAGCGCATGAAACGCGGAACATAGTGCAGCTTAATTGTCATATATATATTTTATAACTTACTAACTAGCTCTACCTACGTATTGAGCACTTCTGAAGTAAATACTTAAAGCTGACGCATAAATTTATACTTTCGTATATTAATTTTATGTGAGTAAATGAAGTAGTTATATATATGTATATATATATATATATATATATATATATATATACACACACGAGCAAACAGTTAATAAAACATGTTAAAAAACACTTTGAAATGAGTTAAAAACATATTTAATCTGAAAAGGAAACACTAAATAAGTGGATTGTCCTTAATCCGCGGAGTTTCGAAGAAATACTTTCCTTCTCATCAGAGGGTAGGAATTAGCAAAATGCGGGATCGGATTTTGCATGTAAAAGTATTTGATGAAACAACGAGTAAGTCAAAGATCTTACTTGAAAAAAAAAGTGAAGCAGAGGGAATATGGTGAAGAAAAAGGTGATTCCACATGAATGGATAGTCTGGTGGAAGATAAATAATCCAGTGACGGTAAAATCCAAGTATATAACTTCAAGAAAGTTAATTGAATTTCCATTTGCACAAGTAAAATCCAAATATCCCGTAATTGGGAGATGTTCCATAATAATCCAAAGGCAGAAATCCATGGAAAAATTCACAAAAATGTGCACAAGTAAAAAAGAAAACATTCCAATAATATTAATAAAAGAAAAATAAGATATGCTTTTCATTCTACTGCCGGGATATAAATATAAATAAATATACTTATAATATACTTTAATTTTACCATCTTGGGTCATTTTGGTAAATTTAATTGTAATTTTTATTTTTCATATATATAAATCTTCAAAGTGTACTTTTATAAATTTTACAAAGTAAGGTATGCATATTTATTACCTTACTTTGTAAAATGTATAAAAGTGCACTTTGAAGATAAATAAATTTCAAATTGAATCTTGTACCTTTATTTTTAATATTCATGCCATATATATATATATATATATATATATATATATATATATATATATATATATATATATATATAAATATAAATTTTGTAAAATCAATCTAAAGCTACTTAGAATTTACGGTATTTATTATTGGACACAAGTGTAACGTTGCAAATAAAATAAAATAAATAAATAAAAAATGCGCGTCGACATTTTTTTCCTTTTTAACAAAAGCATTTATTACCCTTACTCTCCCGTCTAAAAACTACTTAAAACGTCTCTCACTGCCGCATATACATTCATGTTAAGAATGAGTAGGTTTACATCATTTTAAAGAGCGTGACAAGCTGACCTAATAGTTATCGTATTTGACTCACTGTCCTTAGGTTTAGGTTTCGATATCAGCTTTTTTACTCACAAGAAGTGGACTGTTTAGAAAACAAAACATAATACTCGCATGGGCATGTCTCAGTTTGTGCACGAATTAAAATATAATATTCATGCGTATTTTACGATGGGGCAATGCTGGGCGGCCTGCTAGTATATATATATATATATATATATATATATATATATATATATATATATATATATATATATAGCCAGTAGAGTTTAGTTTCCTAGAAGTACATCCAATGAAACAACATGTGTCTACCAAAATAGTGCTCAATGAGTGAACAGAGCAGGTATATTAATTTTATTTATACAAACATTAATGGCTACATATGTGCATACATGTTTCTGTAATCAGCCACGTTGGGGGATTACGTCTTCAGGCCAAGAATTACCTTCAAAAGTCTTTTGAAGGTAATTCTTGGCCTGAAGACGTAATCCCCCAACGTGGGTGATTACAGAAACATGTATGCACATATGTAGCCATTAATGTTTGTATAAATAAAATTAATATATATATATATATATATATATACATATATATAGAAATGTAAATACCATCTATCGTGCATATGTATAAAAATATATAGAGATAGATACACACCTGAGGACACATACATAAAACCAGCTTTATCATTTGTGTCATATAAAGAAAGAGAATAACTGAGGGTTAAGAATTAAATAAGAAGAGGAAATGGTGGGGAGAATTCAATATTTCAGAAAGATGATCGTATTGAGCAGTTAGAAAGATGCATTCAAGGTTAATGGCTTAACGTAAATGAAGGTCATAGGTTAGAAATTGGAGATAAATCAAATGAATTGAGTGAATTTTATTTATAACAATTTTATTTAATTCCAGTTATTTATTAGAATAAAGGTTCACCTTCTATTTGGGTTGAATAAAATAAATTGTGAAGAGGTCGTTTAAAGAGTTAGAATCTTTTTTTAGAGGCAAAGCAAAAGAATTACATGAAACATGTTAACCAATGCGAATTAGTCCTCGCGTGAAAGCGCACGACACAAAATGTTTTAAATAATAATAATAATAGAATAACAATAACAAAGTTTTTCGCTAGAGAGGACTACTATTGAGCGTAACCAGTTATACACTCCTTTTGAAATTGTCATCTCTATTTTTTTTCGTTATCTACTGAATATTTTTGATGAAACCTATATGAAATATGTTCCTTATTAAATTGTAAAGCTTTTCTATTCTAAAAGAAGTTTAAAAAAAACTAATCTTAAAAAGTTATTTTAAATTTTTTGTTAAAAAATTCAGATTTTCTTATTATTCAGACATGTATGACAAAGAGAGAGTTGCAAAAAAAGAGTTGTGGAGTGAGGAGAATTACAAACTGAAACAGAGAGAATATTCAGACCTGTAATAATACAAAGAGGGGGTTGCAAAAATGAGTTGTGGTGTGAGGAGAAATACAATCTGAAATAGAGAGTAGGAGAGTTTTTATAAATACATACAAAATCACATTCATCTTTTTTTTAAATCCAAATTAATAAATTAAATCAAATATAATCATAAAAAGATAGGATACAAGTTAGAAAAGCATTTCATCCAAGGCATGAAAATTAAAAATAAAGGTACAAGATTCAATTTGAAATTTATTTATCTTCAAAGTGCACTTTTATACATTTTACAAAGTAGGGTAATCAATTTGCATACCTTACTTTGTAAAATTTATAAAAGTACACTTTTAAGATAAGTAAATTTCAAATTGAATCGTGTACCTTTATTTTTAAAGCCTATAGTAAAAACATTTTGTTTAACAATTTTCATGCCTGGGATGAAATGCTTTTCTAACTTGTAAAGATATTACGGGAGATCATAAAAAACTAAAGAGAAGCCTGATTGAATTAACCGCAATAAAAACTGAACATCGGTTATAGAATGAAAAAGAGTGTTTGTGTTCCACCGGGGATGCTAGGTTAACTCCGGAACTACAACCCTTCCTGGGATCGTTAAGAGTTCCGCTATATATGGATAGTGGTTGAGTCCATTCCGAAGGTGGTTCCCCGACAGCACTGATATAAATAAACACACACACACACACACATCTATATATTTGGTCTGCGTTTATATTCGGTCATTCAAATAAACAGTAGGAGTGAGGAAAAATATATTTAGAAATGTATTGAGCTCTACAGGATAAGAAATTTGGGGAGGGATGAGGATAGTGGAATAACAGTAACTTAAAGCGCCTTATTATGTGAGTGTTCAGTGAAAATTTGTAGGTGTTTGAAAACGATTATACGATATAGCTTATCTACGAAATAGTCAAATAAGAAACAGTCAATATCTAAGAAATAGTCAATAAATAAGTGGTTTTGTATATCAGGATTTCGCAGTTAATGATCTTGAAGTTAGTAAAGTCTGGACTGTAATGGTATTAGCAATAAATTAATAACCAGTGCATAATTGGCTTGTTTTTGTTATATTATCAATTTCTGTGTTAGAGAAACTATTTTGCTTGTTTTCATTATTGTTATTATAATTTTAATGTGGATACGCATATGCGACGGCGATTATAATGTAAATATGCTTCGAAATGTTACATCGATGCCTGTACGCATGACACTCACTTAAGACGTTAACTAAATAATCAATTAGTTAAGAAAGCGTAAGTCCCTCTCGCTTTCCTAGGTTGATTCACTTTAAAAATAAAACATTTAGAAACTCTCAGCGAATGTCTGCTTAGTTCATTGCTGCATAAAAATAAGCTTTATTTGCCTAGGAATCAAACGATTAAACTGCAATAATGAGAAAAAAATAAAAAGCACATAAAAGAAACAAATAAAATGAACAGAGAATCGAAACGAAAGAAACCCCGTCGTTTGAAACACAGTTTCTAATATTTAAAAAAAAAAAAAAAAAAAAAAAACTTAAATTCGTAGCATTTTAAAGTCCGCCAAGTTTTCGATAATCGAAACATTTCAATAGTCCCTTGAAAATAATGGTCGGTATATTTTAGGCAGAAAACTGATGATATATGGAATTTAAATATTTATGGAACTAACGGGGCGGGGGCGGCTTTGCCCTATCGTAAATACGCTTTAATATGATATTTTAAATCTTCCAGATTTCATGTATATATATATATATATATATATATATATATATATATATATATATATATGTGTGTGTGTGTGTGTGTGTGTGTGGGTATATATATATATATATATATATATATATATATATATATATACAGAGTGACCCACAAAAAGGGGTCCCAACTCTAATTAATAAAGTGTACACGTGGCCCGTTTTTTGGTCACGCTATATATATATTATAATATTAGTTATGATTTCAAAAGTAAAAATCGATGCGATTAGCTCGAATCAGAACCGAAGGCAAAACATTAAAAAACGTATGTAAACGGATTAAAAAGAAACTGAAATGAATGTACAAAATGTATGCCGATTTTTTCGTTCACTTCGATCTCTTCTTAACCTTTTAAACATATTTTAACCATCTAAAGACCCATAATAGAACGGTCCATAAAAATCCAATTATTTGAGGTTCCTAGCGCCGATAACGTTTGAAAATATGGAGACAGACACAATGAGTTTTATAAATTACATTAATTATCTCTGATTGGGGACGATATAACATGTTGTCACATTGGATTTGAATACGACCTTATTGTATTATGCAGGAAACAGTCCTTCGATAATGTGTTCTCCAATAAACCTATCTTGTTTAGATACTATGTAAGGTGTCCTTCATCGGCATTCTGATTTATATCTCGTTCTTTGTTTCTTTATCTTCTTTCTATCTTTCTCTCTCTCTCTCTCTTTCTCTCTCTCTCTCTCTTTATATATATCTCGAAATAGCATCGTCTATGCTTCCACAATTCTTCATAAGATATATAATAAATAGTTCAGCGAATCTTTGTGAAACGGTGCACTAGATTAAAGGAAATCGTTCAAATAACGGCGAACAACGCATTTACGGTACACTGTTTAAATCGTCCCCAAAAAAGCAGACATAAGAGCACAATTCGACGACGGTTCGTCCTGAAAAGGATAGTGTTTTTTTGGGGGGGGGGAGCTGAACATGTAAGTGTGTGATCAAGAAAGAGTAACTAAAGGAATAGAGAATCCGGATGTAGTTTAAATAACACGTTTATCGCTAAACTTGTAGATTAAATAGACGGATTTTAGAATATCCCGACTGTTTACACATGCTTTCTTTTCTCTTTTTCTTGTATACTTTGTATCATTAAGTCAGAAGCGATCAAATAAAATATAAACGTGACTTCAAAACAGAATTTGTGGGGCTTTCGTTCCAATAGACCAAATCAAAGATTTGACGATAGATTTGTAACCTATTTTTAACGCATGTAATACAGCCGTAAATGCCAACCGTTGTGAATAATGACCACAGATATGAGAGCGACAGGAGGCGAAATGTGTATAAGAAAGTGAACGAAATGTCTGCAGGTGCTCCCGTCTTTTAAGTAAATACTGACGTCTAACATAGTTTAATGCTATCAACATTTTTTTTGCCTACTAAGAGTAGTCACACAGACAATCAAAGATTTCTCTTTGAGAATAAATTGATGTGTTATCTGAAGTTTGAGTGATAAAAAGTCTCCCCAGATTTCCAGTACCCTCCACCTCTTTCGATAACCTCTGCAGATGAATTTGTGTTATCCTACCAGCTGTTGCCATTGATTTCCCGTTGGCGGCGTCTATTGGTCTTCATCGCAATTTGTGTTGCAACGTGCTTTCCAAAGTTCACAATGATCTTTAAACTTATGCATCGGAGATCTGGCTAGCGCCTAGTCTCCTTGGTCTACCCCTCACTTTTTACCATCTTCGATTGTTTAATATGGCGTCATTTTATTGTGAAACACACATACTAATAAAAAATGGGGTGAAGGTAGGTGCGCATGAGGTTAACATACAATTATATAGTTTCAGTTTTATTGATTCCATGTGATGTTCCTTTGTGTTTTACATATGTAGCAATTTCTGTATATCCGGTGTTTGCCTGTAGCTCATATGTGACAGTCTCCCTATTCAAGTGTTTTCCGAAATATTCCAAGCGTTTTCATTATTGTTATATGCTGTAACTTCTCAGCAACCCCCTGATTATTATCTCTCCAATTTTTTCAAAGTTTGTGTGTATTGTTCTTAGTGCTCCTATTATTAGTGGTGTGATCTTAACTTTCTTCATTTTCCATATCCCTTTGAGCTCTTTGACCAGTTCCGTGTATTTTCCTTACTTCTCTGTCTCCTTGATCTTCACACCGCAGGCTGCTGTAACGGCAAAGTTTACAATCTGACAGAACTTTTCGTTTTTATTAACTTTTATGACATCTGGTCTTCTTGTTTGAATGGGTTTATTGTTCCATATAGTTCTGTGACTTTTATTTTCAAGTAATGATGCTGAGTGGCGTTTGCATTATTTGTCAGTGTTCAAGACGCAGGTATCTGCATAATTTTAAGTGTGCTACCTTCTCCACTTAATCAACGTGTATTTTTATATTCTTTTTGAGCTAGTCTGCTGCATTCGTTTATTACGTGGTTTACCGTTTCGTCTATTTATCCACAGAGCCTGCATTTGCTTTTTCCTGTCGAGTCGATCATTACTTTGGTGTGTTTGGTTCTGATTGACGTATCTTGTGCAGCTGTTATTAGATATTCGGCTTCTCTGTTTAGATTCCCCTTTTGTAGCCTGTCCAAATGTTTTTGTTAGTCTCATTTTTTGTCACCCATGTAGCTGCTTCTCTTCCCATTTTCCTTTTCTCTTCTCATCCATCCTCTCCTCCTTTTCTATCTTGTGTTTTATTTCAGTGTCCCTTGCTGCAGTAATTATTCTTCTGCATTATGTATTTTTCTTATTCGTTTTTTTTTTTGTCATTTATGCAGTCTGCTATAACAAACCAGATGAAAAAGTGAAAACCATCGAATCCAATAAAATAAGCGATTTTTAAAAAAACTGCATTTTCACCCCAAACAAGGCACAGTACCACTTTCATGTAAGGAGGTAATATCTGGGACATATTTTGCAGGAGTACTATGTAGGAAGTTTACCAGCAAGATGTCTGTTTACGTTACAATTAAACTTCTGCATGTCAGTACAGCCAGGGAAGCAGGAACCCGGAAGAGAATTCCGAAGTCTACAGCCATAGGGAAGAAACAATTAGAGTAGAAGGCTTTCTTACATCTAGGGATTTTTACTGTGTAGGGGTGGAATTTTTCTGCTTGTCGGGTTTGTTGGGTGTATTAACGTCAGATGGTGACACCGGCTTTTGATTCGTCGGAGTACCTACCATTAAAATATTAAAATGTAAAAAAGACAGGGGAAGCAACATTTCGTTGATGGGACAGTGGTTGAAGCCTAGCTAATAGTGCGGGACCTATTAGGTTGGCGACTTTCTTTTGAACCCTATTTAAGGGAGAGACATTAGTAGCAGATACACAGAAGAACATTAATTACATTAATGTAGATAGCCATACTATGTGTTGTTTGTTGAATAAAAATGCGACTAACAAGAACACGATATAAAAAGGTTTTTAAAGTGTACAAATCAAGGGAATCGATATAAACTTTTATTATGATTAAGACAATATATTTGTTCGAGTTTTTTTGTATAATAACTAATTATATTATACTATTTACCCTTTATAATAAAAATAATAATAATAATAATAATAATTATTATTATTATTATTATTATTATTATTATTATCATTATTATTATCATTATTATTATAATCAAAAAGTGGCGATCTGACAGTGATCTGGTAAGCGGGTATTTTGCAAAGGAGTTATCTCTTATCAAGTCCTAGAAGCCGCTCGATAATATGAGTTAATGGGAGTAAAGTGGTTATCAGAAAGTAGCTTAATTATCGTTATTGGTGGAAATTGAATAGAAATTGATTATTGAGGGACTCAACAAGAACGTATTTACATTGGACTTGAAGACAACTATGTCACAGTTAGGTAATAGCAGACAAGCAGAATAGACACTTCCAGGAAAGAAGCTTTGTTCGTGGAATTTTTTTTAAAATTTAGCCACAAGTAGAGTGGTTCAATTTTTAACGTGGTTTTAGCTACAAGAGTTCTTATTGTAAAAGTTATGCAGCAGGGAAGAATAGATTGAAGCTCAGACGAGCACCTGCCATAACAATAACGATAGAGCACAGAACGGCTCAAACATCTCTTCAGTAGAAAAAAACGATTGCATGGAGCAGAAAAAAGTGTCATTTAATAAATTTCGAAACTGGCTTTGAACTCTCTGAATGCAGGATAGTGACACCGAACGCCCGTTACCAGATGTGAGAAGAAAACTCCGTTTTAAATTGTATTTGGCTCTTGTATAAATAGTGGAATTTTTCTGGAGGTGAGACCCTTCCTGGAGCGGAACCATTTTTCCAGCGACCTTTACAAAAGATTTGAAGAAACCCTTCCATTTCAGATAAAGAGTGAAGACCAGATCTTAGAGCTTGTTAAAGCAAAGAGGTTATCAGAGACGATAGTCAGTAATATTAATGTGTCCCAAGTAGAGATAAGAACGTTGGTGGTGAAAAGCTAGAAGTATGCTTCTGAATGTGTTAAAATAAACCAGTCACTATTTATCCCAAGTGCACTACAATGTCGGTGGAAATAGACATAGGGATGTTGGTCCTTGAAGTGTTGACATAGATGCGTATATGTGAAGAATGAACTCAGAATGTAATTTATGAGACGATTTATAATGACAAGGATGAGATTTGGGACATGTTTTTTTAAGTTTTTTTAGGCACCCTAATCTTGATAGTTTGAGCTTAGAGCTTCTGCCCATCGGCGGCTACTTGTATAAATCGGTAGGACAGAAACGAGTTGATAGTTAACAGAATATTTCGTAAGTGGAAATCTTGTGCAGTTGTTACATGATAAGGGCTGTCCCCTTTTCATGTAAGTATAAAAATTGAGAATTTAGTTTAAAATGAAAATGAAATGGCATAGGCGAAATTCGAACCTCGTAATCTAGTTTAGAAATAGATTACGTGTGAGAATTTAAAAATGTAAAACAAAACATTTGTTTAGAAATAGGTAAATATTTCAAGAAAAGAATGTGAACTCTCAAGTTTGTTATGAAATTTTAAATTGAAAGAATGCAGCTTATAAGATAATGTTTTAACATATTGAATATAGGTTAAAATTCCTTTTGTAGAAATAGGAAAAATTTTGGACACGTATGTCCAGGACACGTGAAAGAATGCACATGTTTTAACATGTGTATGACGTCACGGAAAATAGAAAGTTCTAGGAATAGAGAAAAACTTTAGTTAAAAACAGTCAGTGAGAAAACTCAGGGGAGTCAGACGTCTCGAAGCGAGACGTCACTTCAAGGAAAAATGTGAGACTTTGAATTCTTGGTGATGGAACACGGCCGTGTGAAGAATAAACCATCAAATGTTTTTTTTTGTAAAGCTCGTCTTGTGTCTTATGATTCTTACCAAAAAGGTAAAGTCCAATTGTATTATATATTTGTGTTATAAAATGTCTTTACATACACGTCTCAACATCATCATGTCTACACAATGTCCGAACTTTCTGAACACTATGTCATCACTCAAAGAGCTTTCTTCTTCCAATCTACACATCCCCTAACATGAACAATCTTAATATATAAGAATTATATGAACTATCTCTCTAAGTCTCGTACAACAACTTATACAACTTCTCTCTCTCTCTCCCTCTCTCTCTCTCTCTCTCTCTCTCTGAGTCTTACAACATCCCTCACTGTAATAAGACTCTTTCTAAGCCTCTCTCTCTCACAAGAAAAAGCATTTCTTCCTAAGACTCTCTCAATGAAACCCCTTATGCAACACAGTAGACCTTATGCAAAACACTATCGAATGCCTTTTATATGTCAAAAGCAATTTCTTTAGAAAGGAACCATTGTAGATAAGTTCACTGATCGTATGTGAATTTACAGTCAGTACATCAGCTGTAGATCTCGCTATAATTTGTTTTCGCTAAGGTGGTTGAAATTTCTCTATTTATGCGGATTGAAGCAATCTGCTTATGATACACAGAAACGTATGAAAGTATGAGCTGAGATTCTGAAGATAATCGTAAGTATTTACAGACTAACCAGTTTTTGGGAAGTTTTGGGAAGAATTTTTTATTTAGGTATTGATTGAACAGCTTGCAAGAAAAGCCCTAGTTCCATTAGCAGTTTCCATGGTACTATGACTGGAATATTGTCACGACCAGTTTCCTTGCTGGTATCAAGGTTCTTTATGTGTGTGGCAATATCACGATCGTTCATTATTTTTCGTTATAGTAGGGCATTCGCGAGGTAAGTTGCTGTTGTTGTATAAGGTGGTTTCCAAATTGTTTGCTCGTGTCAGATGCTGACGAAATCATTTCAGCCCCGTCGATGATAGTCGGGATAGAGAAGCCGCGTCTATTCAGGATCTTATTTGGTATTCGCCAAAACTCATGGGACACAAGCTTTTGTTCTTATACTTTGGACTTGATGGATTGAGCATTTTTATAATCCTATTGCAGTGAATATTAGCAGTCCTAATGATGGCTTTCTATTCAAAACATATATTACGTTTATAGCAATTAAAATTGTGGTTTCTATATACGATGATGAAAGCACATACGAAAGTGCACCAATGCCTGGCTGTTAAGTTTCTGTTGGAAATTCTTTTGTATATATCTATGCCGAGGATTAACTAATCAGTTGTCAGATGCTATAGCAGGCGCACTGTTTAAACATAGGGTATACATTTGATGGCGAGAGGTATTCTATAATATTTTGTTTTACTCTTTACTGAAATAACCAACCTCAGGATCCAAACCGAGACAGAACTGAGGATGAACACATCCTACACGTGTTTAGAAAAAGTTGTAGCACACTTGCAATTTCCCCGACATTATCGGGTACGCGGGTGGTTTTATTAACAATCTGTGTTACGTGATAAGCAAAAGAGAATTAATGCCAAAATCTCCCTTCGTCACAATTGTTGGTTGAGTGAACTAACCATCCACCACTGCGAATGTGGAAATCTCAACATATATGTTTGCTTGCGGATGGATAAACAAACAGGATATGAATTATTTGCTAAGCGATACTATCAAGGATAACTACTCCATCATTGTAGGAACGGCAGAGGAAAAAATTAAATGCACTACTATTAGCCTACGCTAAAGCATATATAGGTATGTTTCGGGTCTTTATTGGAGATGCCCCTATCGTAGGAAAGGCTATCCTGATTGTAGGCACATATTCGATGTCCATGGCGATCAAAGGGCCGCGTTGTGATGTAAAGTTAGAATTTATGGTTCAGTCAAATCTTAGGAATTGTCATGCAGGACATTACTTTCTGTATTGAGAAAATATAAACGTTTAGCGTGATAGTGAAAAACAATTAGAGAAAATATTCGGCACGATTCTAGTAATAAATATTTTATATTTTCTAATCAACATATCAAAAAATAGGAAAGTTTTACGGACCGTTTCATTCACATTCAAACATCTAATATAAGTATATAAATCCTGAATTTTGAATCTTTTTACTAAAAGAACACATACCAGGCGTTGCCCGATATTGACTTGACGTCAAATACCTAAAAAAAAACAGGAAGAAACTGAAACATCTGTATCCGAGCATTGTTTTTTTCAACAGTGCACGTCTTGTAAGTAAAAAAATATTCGAGCTGAGATATAAATCAAAACTTAAAGATAGTGAGTCAAATACGATAACCATTAGGACAATTTAACACGATGTTATCAAGTGTTTTTAAGCCTACTTAGTCTAAACATAATATCAACGATTCGCGCATGTGCAGTTGTGAAACAGTTGTGAAACAGATAAACATCCGATGACATACAAGTATCAATTTTTTTTTTACATTTTGACCCCTTAGCAACTCTTTTTTCCAGATGAGAACCGATTAAAACTTTTTCCGCATATCTGAATACCCTATTTACACAATGTTAAGTGTAGATAAAAAAGTCGTTGAGTATATAGGTTGAGAACTCTCTTCCAAACACATCCTTATTTTTATTGATATATAGATTTAGATAGAAAAAATGTTCTGCTTCATAAAATATGCAAAGCGCGAAGTAAAGTCATAATCACATGCAGAAAAGAATTCACGTTGATTATTGTTTCCTTTTCAAGAAGGACATCGGAAAGTGTCATCAGAAACAGCAGCTATATTGTATTTTGTATACATTTATATTACAATTAAATAATTAAATATTTATATCAACACTAAAGTTGTAGTTTCATCTCATTAATATACACTGTACATAAAAGCGGAACATAATCATAGACGTTAAAAATTAACGGTTTTATGAATGTAAACATATATCCATGCTACTATATATTGTGTTATACGAATGAAAAATATAAATAATACATTTTATCAGCAAAATAAATAGTCACTTAAAACGATAAAATGGGAGCATCAAAAAAAAAAGAACCTTGCATTAAATCATTTTACATTCTAACAACTTTCCATGCATCACCTTCATAGTAACGGTAATTATAATTTATGAGAATTTAAATTTAAATATTTTTACCCACAGAAATGCATTTGTTTTCTATTGTAAAGACTTGTCAATGAAGTTATATATTCCACCAATATTTGATACGGTTAAAAAATATGTGTAGATTTTGAAGTAATATTTACGCTAAAGTTGAAAATGGAAACTTGTTAAAAAAAAACGTAATATTAGAACGTTTGAAAGTATAATGAAATTTCATAATTTTATCTTCTCTTCTTCTCTATATAAATAAAATGAACTCATTATTCCCCGTTTGCCTTTGACCTTAATAGGATTCAGAATTAAGACATTTTATGCAGATTTACTATGCACAAATTGCATCACGATATCTGAGGTGTGTTATAGGCATATTAGCAACTAACTCGCAGATCGGAGCTTCATATAATAAATCTGGTGAGAGTTCACTGCCAAGACCGGTTACGATCAATGGAAGTAGTAAAGTCATCTCTCTCTAATAAATTCATACTTCCACCGCCACTCATTTACACCGTCAATGAACGTTCTCAGGAGAAAAATAAGGACGAACGCCGATTTAAGTTTTCATAAAAAACTGTACTGTAATTAAGATGAAACGCGCCACGCTAACATTTACCTTGGTTAAAAATTAAAAAAAACAAACACAAACAAAAAAACTTTACATTTCCTTACAGTGCATTTAAACTTATGATATTTCAATTCCGTTTTATTTCGCATTCTTCGGCAATTATAACATCGTTTTCTTGGCTTTTTGGAGGGGGAGTCTATGTATCTTCGCTATTTTTTTTCGTTTTCCCGATCTTTCCCTTTCTCAAATTTATTTCTTCTCTCTTTCTATGTTTCCTCTCCTTTTCAGCAAGTTCACCACCGTTTCTTTTCATTTTTATTTATTTTCATATTTATTTATTTATTTTTATTATAATAAACTTTCCTCTGTTCCTGTTTCTACGAACTTTTACATTTTGTTTATTTCTTTCTTCTCTATTTCCGCTTTTCCTCTTCCTTCCGCAAGTTTAACATCGTTTCTTTCTTTGTAATACAGCCGGATTTTTTAACACAAAAAACACCAATAAATTACATGTATTATTTATACGTTGTTCACATTTATACACTAGGAAATATAACTAAATTACTTACACGTGTCCCACATATTTACACTAATACAAACAAATTGCAAACACATTCTTTCCATATATTACATGACTTTCGTTAGATTTCGTATCATTCCGTTCTATTTTTCTGTTTATATTTTTTCCTATCTTTCTGGAAAGTTTGACATCTTTATTTTTATATATTTATTTCCGTTTTATTTGGTTTCGTCCAGCTCGATATTTCTTTTTTCTGTTTACGTTCTTACGAACTTTCTGGTAAGTTTGACAACGTTCTTTTCTTTTTTCTTTTTTTTTTCTTTTTTCTTTCTGCTCCCACAGTTAGATATTACTTTTCCGGGCAAATTTATTATACCATCGTAATTATCGCATTTCGTAATCTAAAATATCAATATTTCACATAAAACCGCGCTTAGTTTTACGTGGGTCACATTTTTACGCTAAGAACAATATATCGATTACTTTTTTTTCGCAGTTTCAAACTCTTTCCATTTTTTTTAATAAACCATACATTATATCGTTTCCGTTTTATTTCGGTTCGTTTCGTTCCCTAAGATTTTTTTTTCTGTTTACATTTTTTCGATGTTTGTGGACAGTTTGACATCGTTATTTCTTCCATTTTAGGTACCATTTACTAATTTCATTTCCGTTTTATTTCGTTTCTTTACGTTCGATTCTTTTTTTTTTTGTTTACATTTTTCCGAGCGTTCTGGAAAGTTTGACATCATTCTTTTCTTTGCACTTTTTGTGTGTGTGTGGGGGGGGGTGCAGTTTCCAAGTGTTTTTTTTTTAGGGTACTAACAGTTAAACATTTATTTTCCGGTCAAAATAATTATACCATCGTGATTATCGCATTTAAGAAATGTAAAATATCAATATATTTCACGAAAATCGATTTGGAACACATGAAACTATGACGTATTTCATGCTGAATTTCTTCTGTTAATATAAAGAGGCTGTGCTGAAATCAAAACATTTGGAAACATTGTTATTTACAATGATACTTTTAATATTTGCAGGGAATTTTTCTTAACAAATATATTCAACAGCAAATTAGATTTTCTCATTGTTTATACGATCCGAGCAACGCCGGGTAGCTCCGCTAGTAATTTATAAATTATAAACAAATCATTGAAGTAGAAAAGAAGCCCGTGTGACATATAAAAGGGAAAGAATAAAACACAAACTAAGTAGATATTAATAATCCGCCAGTCGACAACGGGAAGAAGAGATCAATGTTTGCACAACTAAATCACAATTCAGCATTCAAATTAAGATACGAAGTTGATCGAGAAAAGACAAGGAAACGGTTAAAATAACTTGTGTCACCGTATGCCTTTACCTTTAATGAAGAATTCCCTGGCGGATCGTGCTGTTGGTGATTTAATAAACTTATTTTGTAACCCATTCTTAACATGGAGAGTTTTGAAACTATTTTGTACTTTCACCTTACAATTTTATAAAAAAAAAATTACCGGGGTTTTCTTCCTTTTTTCTTTAAAAAAATGTTTTTTAACTTAAAAATCTTATCTAAAATTAGTATAACAAGATAAATGAAATAACTACGTGTTTATATTCTGATATTTAAAATAAACAAAAAAAAACACGTTATATTTTGTTGTTTTTAGTTTTCGTTGAATTATCAACTCAAGTAGTTTATTTTAAGTTTTGTTTTTTGTTACGTATCACATAAAAAAAATTACGGTGCAAAATAAACGGATTCCCCGAAACATTTTTTGGGGGGGGAGTCCGAAATGAATTTAGCGAGAAAAGAACAAGTGCGATAACTCAAAAGAAGAGTTTCAGTCGAAAAAAAGTTTTTAAAAAACGATAAATAAATATCGTAAATAAAACCTACTCGCTTGTTTTTGTACGTATTTACTATTACAACTAACATAGTTTAACCCCCACACTCCAATAAAATTCGGCAAGACTGGAGTTTAGGTGAAAAAATAATCTCGAACACTTTATCGCTTAAAAGGAACAACTTCCTGTAGTCACCGTTACGTTACAATGAAAATAATGTAAACATTTTGTAAATCATTTTAAACAATGAATACTTTTTTTTAATAGAAATATCAAATTATCAGAACATAAAACAAATTTAAATATGAATATTACTTTTATAATTGTAAACCATGAAAACCTTTTTATTTTAATTGAATATGAATAGAACATTTTATTTTAATTGAAAGCAATATAAACAGAACTTTTTATAATTGTAAAATATGAAGATATTTTTAAGTAAGTTTAAACACTATAAACAGAACTTTTTTTATAATTTTCAGTAATGGGATTTTTTTTTCTAATTCAAAATTGAATCACGTAAATATTAAATCACATGAGTATTCTATTGGAATTTATTAATTTTTACGTGTATTCTCTTTCAATTTTTTGGAGGAAATTTCAAATCTATTACTTTTTCCTTTCAAAATTAAAATATAAAAAGGTTTATATTGTTTGTTAAAAATTAAAACTGGAAAAGGTCCGTAAATAATATTTCTTTCAAAATTATATTAAAAAAAGTATATTTTGTTGTGTAAAATTAAAAGTTAAAAACTATGGCCACCACAAATAAATAAAAAAATTATATTGCTCAATATTCATAAAACTACTTATTTGCGGGACATTTAAATGCAATATTCGTTTTCAGCATATCCGAAAACCATTAAAAGTTGTAAGATGGAACGAAGTAAAAATTTACCATGTAAAATCATAAAAAAGTTCGGTACTGTGTTTGTATTTATGTTACCATGCTAAAATAATAACTTTATTATTTCGAAAGCCATTCTTAACATAAAGAGAGTGGGTGTTTTGTTACTTTTCTGTGCTAGCAGCTAAGACATTAATAATAAAAGATTGTGAAACTTGATTTTAACCTGAAAAATAAAATAGCGCCTTAAAATACATAATCAGACGTGTGCGTTCTATCCCAACCATTATCAATGGACAAGAGCTCATCTCGTCAGCGTCAGACAAGGCCAAACTATTTGCAAAGAACTTTGCAGCTAATTCTACCCTATGCGACGAAGGCCATCAACTCCCCATATTTCCTCCTATAACACAGAACAAGCTAGGTAACATACAAATATCCGTGCATGAGGTCGCCAAGCTAATCAAGAACCTTGATTCCAGTAAAGCAACTGGCCCTGATGGCATCCCAATTATAGTGTTAAAAAAGCTTCAACCAGAACTTGCTCCCATACTTAGGAAACTATTTAAGTGCTGCCTTAAGGATAAGTGCTTTCCGACTCCCTGGAAGACCTCATCAGTTTGCCCTGTATTTAAGAATTCAGGTGATAAGTTATCTCCCTCTCAGTACAGACCAATAAGTCTCCTGTGTGTTATGAGTAGGTTGCTGGAATCCATATTAAATAGAGAAATAGTCAACCACCTCAGGAGGAATAACCTTCTTAGTGACACACAATATGGTTTCCGCTCTGCAAGATCTACCGCAGATGTGCTGACGGTTATATCCCACAGGATTAGTGAATCTCTTGACAAAGACTTCCTTTCTAGGGCAATTGCTATTGACATATCAAAGGCCTTCGACAAGGTCTACTTCACAAGATTTGAAACTACCGTATAACTGAAAATGTTTTCTCAATCATTAAATCATTTCTCTCCGATAGGCTCATAAGAGTAGTGGTAGATGGACAAAAATCGGAGGCCTGCAATATAAATGCTGGAGTCCCTCAGGGGTCAATCCTGGGCCCAACTCTCTTCCTGATCTACATCAATGACCTCCCTAAACACATACTTAAATCATTCGTTGACATCTATGCTGATGACACGACCATCTACGGCAACACATCAAAGGCTGTAAATGACAAAGTTCTCTCTGATTCTCTCTCCTCTGATCTCGAGCGCGTGATTCAGTGGGGGAAGATGTGGCTGGTTACCTTTAATGCATCCAAAACCAAACTCCTATCCTTACATCATCAACTCTCTGATCCCATCTGACATCAATCGTGATGGATGACTCTCGTCTGGGAGAGGCCCCGTGTTTTGACAAGCTTCTGGGTTTGACCTTTACTCCTGATCTGAAATGGAACACGTACATCAAGTCTTTTGCCAAGGTCGCTTAAAAGATGGCGGGATCCTTCTACCGCTCCAGAAGATATCTCACTACTGATGCAATTCTCTATCTTTATAAAAGCCAAGTACGTCCAAGGATGGAATACTGTTGCCATATCTGGGCAGGAGCTGCTAAAAACAGCCTATCCTGCCTTGACAGAGTAAAAATAGACTTCATGGCTTAGTGGGGGATACCCTTTTCTCTTCCCTGCAACCTCTCTTCCACAGAAGAGACGTTGCGAGCCTATCCTTGTTTTATCGTTATTTCCATGGCAGGTGCTCGTCTGAACTCCAATCTCTAGTCCCCCCTCGCCAATCTTTCACGAAAAACACCCGTCTAGCTGAATCCACTGTGAAAAATTTCCCCCACTCTATATCTGTGCCTAAATCAAAACGTTGATTCCATGAACAAAGCTTCTTTCTTAGAACTGCACGCCTGTGGAACTCTGTTCCGTCTGCCTGCTTCCCACCGGACTACAACTTGGATGTCTTCAAGTCCAATGTTAACAAATTCCTAATGAACCGCCCCTTAAGTAAACACTTCATCAAATCTCCACACTAACGTAATGTACTTGCAATAACCCTTATCCCTGAGTGGCTTCCGGGCCTTGATAAGCGGTGATCACTGTGAAAAAAGAAATAATCAGCAAAGTTCTATTTATATTGTTAAAAATTAAATAAAAGATACAGAAAAAATATGTTTTTATTGGTGAAAATTTAATTAAAATAAGTTTTATATTATTTAAAACTATAAAAAGTTTTATTAATATTGTTTAAAACATTTTTAAGGGGAGACACTCCTACACTATCAGAACGAAATTCCGTAGTTAGTAAATAGATTTTTCAGAGAAAATAAAAAAAATGTTTCTACTGATTTTTTTTTTTTGTTAATCATAATAGATTACAATGTTAGCTCTCAAATTATGCAGTCAAAACAACCTGAATATTACTGAATTATTAAATTAAATTACTGTAATCGTGTAAGCATGTGAAAAATAGCAGACATTTTTCATATCGAAATGGAAAATTACCTCCCTTTTAAACTCTACCGTTTCTTAATTAAGCAAATACAATTGTTTTCATCAAATTCTATTTTTATTGTCTTTAATAAATAATTTTCTACCTCATCGATTTTCGTAAGTTTTTGGTATAATCATCTCAAAAATATGTGGCAAACGTAGTTACCATTATTTTCATATAAAATTCAGTATTACGATTTCCGAAACTTCGTCTTAATAGTGTAGGAGCGCAAAAGATGATTATGTTTAAAATGAATAAAAAAACTTTATTCTTTTAAAATAGTTGCAAAATTTTAAATGTTCTGTATATATTGTTTAAAAATATATAAAAAGTGTTCATTTTTGTTTTAAAGTTGTTTTCATATTGGTTATATTTAAAAAAAAAAGGTTCTGCTTATTTCAAACTGTTAACTTCTGAAATACAAATATCATTATTGGTATATTAACATAACGGTGATTAGGGAGATTGGTTCATTTTATGTAATAAAGGGTTTGAGATTATTTTCCACCTAAACTTCAGTCTTGCTTAAAATTCTACTTTTTTTGAGGTCGCTTACTTTTAAACATCATTAAAACATATTTGAGAAAAAAAATGGAATTACTGTATATTTTTGCTTTAAAGACGACGCTTAAAGTTTAAAAGGCATCTTTTAAAAACGATATTTCATAAGATGCCGAGTTTTCAATCTGTAGCCTAGGCTAAACATAGTTTCGTGTTTTATACACCGATATAAGATAAGTTTATGAAAATTTACTTCAATTTTTTAACGCATATTATCTGACGGTCGCCTTATACACCGATATATATATATGATATTTATTCATTTTGATTATTTCAGATTTTAGAGTAGGGATCATTGTTCTATATAAATTTAACGTAAATAAATATCAACTTCTGCACACTTAGAAATAATTCGAAACGCAAAATCGGTTTGGAGTTGCTAATTTCAGGACGAAAAATTGGGAGTGGGCAGGATACTCATCGATTTTATATTATTTATTTATTTTTCTGTGTTAAATGAAAATGGTGTTGCAGTGGGTAAAAATTGCCAATCGACCGTACAGCTACAAGGTAGACACAAAGGTAAAAAGATAACGGCTATAGCAAAAGAATAATGATAGACATTGATTTTCGTTTAAAGACGATGGATAACGTGTGTTTTTTTTTTTACCAAGAAACCGAATAATCGCAAATTTGCAAGTAATCTAGATCGTATAATCAGGATCAGTCCAGGCTAGACACGATCAGTCATTGGAAACTGGTAGCTGAATATCAGTGGTCTCTGGAATTGGAAGCTGGTCATCGGTGGGCTCTGGAACAGATGGCCGGATGGCAGCAGGTACTGGAAAAGTTAATCAGATGTCAGTGGGATCTAGAACAGACAGCTAGACATCAGTGGGCAATGAAACGGGAAACCGATCGTCAATGGGCACTGGAACAGGACAGCTGGAATTTAGTTGGCATTGAAATGAGTAACCGGACATCAAGAGGCTCTGGAATGGGTAGCTGAACGTCAACAGGCACTAAGACCTGGACACTGCAGGAGGCGCCGAAAGTTGTAGGAGTGAGCCGGTGTTTTCTAGTATAACGAATAAATTAAAGCTGCCGCTTTATATCTTTTACAGCACATGAGAAACAAAACACTTCTCTTCAGAAATATGAGGGCTATATGTATACATACATATATATATATATAAATATATATATATATATATATATATATATATATAGATAGATAGAGAGAGAGAGAGAGAGAGAGAGAGAGAGAGATATAGATATAGATATACAAGGTGTCCAAAACGTCACGGAAGGGTTAAGAATCTTTGTCATTTTACCATTAATGGTTATTCTTTTATCTATTTTACAGTTAGTATTTGAGAATAAATTGGAGATAAGTACAGTATTTAACAACAGACGAAACTTATGAAATTGTTTTACTAAAATCAGGGGTCGTTGTCAAACAGCCATTACGTTTCCCAGACTTGACTAGCCCCAGTTTTTCTTGTATGGCTATCTTAAAGAAAGAGTCTATGTTAACAAACCCCAAACCGTGCAAGAATTGAAAGAACAAAAATCAAGAGAGAAAGAAGGGAGTTAAATCACAATCCAGAGATTCTGCAATCTGTCCTGAATAAGAAAGAGCGCAAATATGCAAAACTGAAAATGGGCAACATTTAGAAGACATGATTTTTCATGAATAAAGATTTTTTTAATTTTGCATTAATTCTGTTATATTCCGTAATGTCTTAGCCCAATTATGTTTATTAAAGAATCTATTCCAGTTCCAACCCCTTCTATTTGGATACCCTGCATATATATATATATATATATATATATATATATATATATATATATGTGTGTGTGTGTGTGTGTGTATTTATATATATTATTATTATTATTATTATTATTATTATTAATAATAATTATTATTTCATATTTGTTAAAATATTTTTACGTGCATAAAATATTTAAATAAATACTTAAATAATAAATTAATTACAAATAATACGTCCAGAAAATGTTGGGCGACTAGAATATATGCAACAGGCAGATAACCTCTCCTTTAAATCTTATATATATATATATATATATATATATATATATATATATATATATATATATATATAATGAGGAGAAGATACAAACACATAAAAACGGCAACAGAATTGCTATATACGTGTTTCTGAAGAAAGATGTTACAGAAACCACTCAATCATTCGAATATTTTTAGAGAATCGTAAGTATATATTTATTTAAAATAGACTTCTCGTAATCGACTGCGATTAATTATATTATTACTAACTCATTTTCAGTTGGGTCTAGCCTTAATCGTAATCTTAGTGATTGCAACGATAATCCATAAGATTACGACCGTAAAACATGTTTGACCTGCACGTCTATCCACTTGTGAACGTCACTCAAAAGTTGTAAGTCCCTAAGAGCTCTTTCTTATTGTTTTTATCCTAGCCATACGAGATTCTATATTCTGAATATGGATGAAATTAGTTATACATTTTTAACTTCCTCGTCAGGAGAGTGTATTCTCCAGATTTCAAATGAGGTAATTTGGATATCACAAAAAAGATTCATCCTAATAGTTTTGAGTCAAGACTTAGTCACGGTCAAGTTTGGAATAGTATTATTGCTGGTCTGTAAAGGTAAATCTTGAAATAACATGCCCATCGCTTAACGCACTTTATTGATTCAGCAATGAACATTAATAATACACCATGTCCAACATGTTTCATCTCACAGGTATTTACAACTAATAGTGCGGTTAGTTTTAAAAACGTTTGAGCTCCAATCGAGTGTTCTCGCTTTGCCAAACTTTTACAAAAGCACTCGATTAGCTACAACCACTATCAACAATTTCCCCCACTCTTTATCTGTGCCATACTCTAAACGCAGATTCAATGAATAAAGCTTTTTTCTAGAACTGCCAGCCTGAGGAACAGTGTTCCACTTACCTTCTTCCCAACCGATTACAATATAGTACCCTTCAAGTCCAATGTAAACAAGTTATTGTTGAGTCGTCCCCTTAAATCATTCAAATTCGACAGAATCTACACCATTAACAATTACTACACTACCACCTTACATTTATAAACCTTTATACTCGAGTTACCTTCGGGCCTTGATAAGTGGTGACTCCCATGTAAGAATAATTAATTAAGTTTGATATAATGTTATACTTATGTTCAAATTGTATTTTAATCGCAAAACGCGAGGTGCTAAAATTTACCCATGTTGTTTTATCTTTTGTCTGCTAATGGATTTCCAAATTTGCGCTTTTATAATAATTACATTTGTCCCGTATACGTGACTAATAATTGACAGTTTAAAAATAATTATCATTATCATCATTATCACGTATATCTTTGAGCACAAACAACAAAAATTTCAAACAAAAACCAGCAGTTGTCGTTGTGCACTTCTGTCCGTGAATTTCAATGTTACCTCGTAGATAAACTCTTCGTCATAGCCGAGAAGTGTTGCCCATATTTAATTGTCCTAAAATGATAACTAAAAATACTGCCGTTGTCAAGGAGCGTGCATAAACAAAGCCATTAAATCTTCTACATAGCATCGGGTCTAGCCATTTTCTTCCTGTGTGTTAGGGTCGATGTAGATGCTACTTCTATCACCAGATAATAAACGTGTCGAGTTCAATCTTGTATAAATTCTAGATTTAGCCAAACAGCCCATTTTTTGAAAGGAAGCAGTTTTCTTTCTACTAACTTCAAATATATCAAGGGGTTGTTAGTCATGCGAACTATCTCTTATATCGAACCATGGCTATTGATTTTCGAAAAGAAGACGTCTTTGCCTATTTTTTTTTTTACACAGAGTGATTCTCAAAATATTGTAATTCATAACGACGTCATTGATTATACGATTAGATAAAAATATCTTACAACTTTTTCTTTTTAATACTAATTATGTATTGCGGAATGTGACATCTCTCTCTCCCGTTCCCACTCTGTATATATATATATATATATATATATATATATATATATATATATATATATATATATATATATATATATATATATATATATATATAATATATATATATATACATATACATATATATATATATATATATATATATAATATATATATACATATACATATATATATATATATATATATATATATATATATATATATATATATATATATATATATATATATACGGGCCCTCTCGTCAACAAACTCATCAGGAATTAAGTGTTGGTATATTAAAATATGAAAAAAAAGAATTAATTTGTTACGCAAGGGCAAATATTTAAAAATCCAATTACCAGTATGCTGTAACCTCCTTAAATTTGCAGACACCATCAACCAACATATACCGACGGAAATTAGACCGAGGAAGTCGCGTCGTTTTCGCCCCGTTTCTGCCTTGGAATTTGCTATTGACCAACATCAAATCGAACACCCAGCTCAGACGTCGCATACTCGTCAACCATCCACATTCTCAGACAACTTTCAATGTCAGCTGACCACTTCCCCCAGTCACATCGCCCTAACCATAAAATCTAGACATTTGTTTTTAGATCATGAATACACAGGTTTTACATTCTCAAATTTCGCTTATAATACGCTACACTCGTTGAAAGTTTCGGTATAGGAAGCGTTTGCTGCAGATCTATGCAGATAACACGCACTGTGTCGTCTGCATACTTTCTGTAGTCTTTCATTATTCTGCCCTTCTGCAGCTTTTTTCTTTATGACCTTGAAGTTTTTTTTTCTAGCTTCGCCCTGTAATTACTGGTCTCCTCAACTGCGCTTATATCGATGTTCAGTTAATTGCAGTTTGAACAGGTGTCTGTTGTGGGAACGGGGCTCAAAACTGATGGTTTCGGCCTGTTGAACACATTGTGGCAATAGCTCTCCTTCACCTTTTGTTGGCCTGGATTTTCGAAGTTCATCCACTCCAGGTACATATTGTAGAGTTGTGTGACACTAAGGGATGAGTCGAGGTAAAACGAGAGTGGGGATTTTACCCTATATTATGCCTGAAAACATTGGAAGAGTTTTAATGTGTTCGTAAATAAACTGATCTGTGGGCATACCTCTGATTATGAATTGTTCTGGGTGCTTTCCGCGTTTTTCTGGTCATGGTGTTCCACAGGCAAGCTTAATGCTATGTCTATTCTGTCAAGTGAGAGACCGAGAATAGACACGAACCATTTCTTACCGACCTGGTAACATGTATTCCCATGCGAAATGGTGTACTGATAGTTAATTGTTTGGACTGGGCTAGGTTCGCTGGATCCTATGGTTTACATCTCCATTTTACTGTCAACAGATGCACTAACTTTTGGATGTACGCATTTTTGCACGTGGTAAGTGCTAATAGTTCAGAATTCCTTAAAGATTTTTCTATGACTGAGTCACCTTATCAAAACAATTATCTGGTCATGCGTGTCCTATAGCATGAGCAGAAACTATTTCACCAGTAGAACGACTCACATACTCCTTGGCGAGATTCCTCGATGTTTTTAAATCGTACGGCCCCATTTCTTCGATTTTCCAACATTACTTACTATGTGAAGGTCCTGATTGCTCTATTATTATTATTATTATTATTATCATTATTATTATTATTATTATTATTATTATTATTATTATTATTATTATTATTATTCCGTTAATACGTTCTTTTCAGTTATTCACTTATTCATAAACTGTTCTAGTAATACATATATTGAAATCAGCTGATGTTTTTATTTTACTTATATTGATCGGACTATTGTTCTCATCTCAAGTATTATTTGTGCAACGTTTCCGTCGGATTGTCTTCACGCATGCTGGTCCTTGGTTCGGAAAGAAAAGAGAATATTTACTGACTCCGAATATATTACCGTATTCTGTGAGTTATTATTTATTTTATAGTTTTAGTTTCGAATTTGTGAAAAAATGGTTCACACAGGGGAGTGTCTTTCATCCTACAATTTTTCAAGAGTGTACAAGATTTGTTATTTTTCTCTATAATTAGATGCTCCCAAACGCTATTAAATCCAGATTTGGTCTGCTTAGATAATTTTTCTTTTAGTAACATATGTGCTGCCTCAATTCTTGACTCTATACCTTGCATCTCGGTAAATTATTTTGACATCGTACCAGAAAGGGGAGTGTGTTCCTTTTTCTTTCTATATGTGCTCATCTTATCCCGATTTTGTTTTTACCTCTCTCCGTGTCCAGTCATATTTTTGTTCAAGCCGGTTGAATCGAACACAAATTTAAAAACATTTTTCGAAAATGCTTACCTTTTTTTCGTCAAATGGCTACGACATTTCGTGGCAAGCAAGTACATTAAGTGCTTTCATTTCGATTCATTTCGCTACATTTTGTGATAAAGAGCAAAGGATCGGCCCAAAGAGTAAAATAAAATATGAATAGCAACAACTTTTCTTACACCACGCATAACCTTCCATAAATATACTTGATTTGTTAATTTTTCATATAGAAAGTTTTTTATGTACCTAAGAACATATACGCAATTATATAAAATTTGTTTTTAGCAGCGAGTAATTTTAAAGTAAAGTATATCAAAGAAATATATATATTTATTTAAAAAAAATGTGGTTTATTAAAAAGATTATATGTAAGTATTTATAATTTAAATACGATTTCGGTCATATTCGCACCGCGCCCCGCGCAGTTAAAAAGAAGGTCCAATTCTCACAAACTGTCCACATTAAATTAAGCTATATTTTACAAAAACACATTGAATAGGTTTATACAATTTGTCCATTGCGTCTGATTTGTCAATATAAACATGGGGCGATACATATCCCCAAAGAAAATAATTTAATGGAATATTAATCGCAAGAACGAGGTTGCCAGTTTACAGGTTCATTTCAGTAAATCATGTATTAATCAAATCTTTCTCTCAATAAATTGATCGTAATATTTGCAATTTGAAAAAGCTGACCTGGTGTTAGTTTCATCATTATTAATTGTTAAAATCAAGTTGGACTTACAATATCAGATAGATGCCAAATCTTTAATAAAAGAAATAGCATTGTTGATTTTAAATTCGTCGGTTTTTTAGAACACTATATATATATATATATATTGAATTATGAATGTGTATGTTTATGTATGCATGGGTTTCTATATGTATTTATTTTATTTTAACAAAATAGATTATAAATTGTTGTGATTAGGATGAAAACAGAGAAAAGGAATGGCGATACGTGAGGTAGACGACAAAGAAGCGTCACAGAAAAATATTAAGAGAGCCATTAGAGGTGTATACAAGCAATGTCCTTTGAGAAATAATTATCGAAGATTTCATTTTTAAATTGAACCCTTATCAAAAATGGTACATCTTTGATACCCTATACTGAAATAATGACCGCTCCCATAACATTCGCCACCTAATAGGCTTTCTACCCCCCCTCATTCTCAACGTTGTTGGTTCCGTGTCTGCCTCTCACTTACAGCCGGATTAATCTTGACCGAAACTTGTCCAGACGAAATATCCCCGTCCGCCCTTTGAGAAAGTCACTAATTTAATGACCATCGGTTATACTGGTCAATTCCTGCAGGCTATAATGTCGACAAAAAGTAGCGTAAAAGCGTCAGATCGAAACAAAGCTTGACCACAGATGGTCCAGTGTAGCTGGGCAAATTGTCGAACGTTTGCTTATTAGAACCTCGCTATACATGGCCTTCTGCTCTATCTGTCGATTCAACGAATGAATACGTAGTTAAATCGTCGACAAGTTTAAGTGATTTAGACGAGCTTGAATATTCTCTTATCTTTCAATCATCAAACTTCAAAGAAAAATATGATAAGAACGGCATTGGAAATGTACGCGGCCGTCAGGAGATTTTCTAGGATTGGATGATGCCAACGCCTGAAAAATAATGATAAAAACCCCAACTTAGTGACAATATGCTCACCATGCATCCGTATATACTCCAAGTTTTAAGGTATGACAATCATTGACAATACACTAAGGTATATCAATCAATGACAACAAACTATCTCTTCTAGATGTATTGATAACTCGCACTGATCAGAGTTTTGAGTCATTTGTATACTGAAAGCCAATCGTTAAGGGAGAGTATATTTATTTTAACTCAAACCATTCACTTGCTGTAAACAAAGATATAGTCCAATGCCTACAACATCGAGTGGGGATAATAAATGATAATTATCAAGACGAAATGGTAAATTTGAGAACAACCATCAACCAAAACAACTGTCCAGAGGGCATGGCATCAGCTTCAGAAAATCTAGATACAAACACGAAGGACACCACCTCAAAACCCACCACGGTTTTCACATCATACTCGAAAGGCCCATCCGAAAAAAATTAAAGAATATTTACTCGGTATGATATTAAGACAGTATTCAGGAGCAACTAAACACTTCTAAAACACGTTGTACGAGTAAAACCCCCGACCAAAAAACGCATGACAAAATACTGCGTTTATGAGATTTCATGTAAATGTGGAAAATTCTATGAATGGGGAAATTAGCCGCCCTTCAAAGTAAGCGTAGAAAACACCGAAAGCTGTAAAAGGCGAGTAAATCTTAAAAAAAGGCCTTAGCAGACAATATATGGAGAGAAAAAGGGCATTCATTTCCCCAATGTTGGGATGATGTAAAAATACTAGATATAGAAGAAAGATGAATGGTTAGAAAACTCAAGGAAGCAACACATATGTTGGACAGCAATGACCTCCTAAGCCATACGAGTATTAATTTTACCACATTTGGAATTTATGATTTACAAGTTTATATGGGGAAATAAGATATTTTTTTTAAAAAATACATACATTTAAAAAAGTGCTTTCTTTCGCTTTCTAACCTTTGCACAAATATGTCAAAAAAAAAACCCCAAAAAACTTTTACTTAGAGTTGCCTTCCCTGCCCTGTATTGTTTTTTAGAAATAACAAAAACACGCGTAATATTTCTATTCACAGTTTTGTAAAAACTGTATTTCACTAATATTAACAATTAGCAAAAGGATTCACTAAAAAAATGAATTAGAGGAAAGTCTTAGAAAGCACCCTATTGACGTCTGAAAATTGACCATTTTTCAATAATTTACGGACACACCCTCAAACTCAGATCCGATTTATTGCAATACAGAGCTACCCCCTCCCCATTTTCTTAGTTGAAAAAACGTGGAGTTTTTATAGATACTTTTTTGGTTTTTCATTTTTCTTCGTCTTTTTCTTTTCATAATACATTTAATACCGTTAGCTTGCTTTATTCAGAATATCAAGTAACGTGACGTGCTGATTATCATATGCTGGAAACTCTGGTAAAATTTTCATCACAGACTACACTTTTGTATGAGCAATATCGCCCGATGAGCTCTCTAGTTACTTTTATTTGTCCCTACACATACTCGTGAATGTGTAGCGACATATAAATGCTTATGTAAAAACTGACGTATATATATATGTATATATATATGTATATATAAATATATATATGTATATATAAATATATGTATATATTTGTTTATATGTATATATATATATATATATATATATATATATATATATATAAATGAAAATTTTGAATTAAATTCCGTAACTTACAAAAAATTACGAATACATAATATAAAATTTAATAATACTATTCTATATAAATAAAACACTCATTTACGCGCGTGTGTCTCTGTGTAAATATTTTACCAATAAACTATTTAACTACTGTTCACATAACACTGAAATTAACAGGAAATATCAATCATACACCAAGGATCGTTTATAACATGTAAAAATCTTTGTTTGGATGAATCCATAACACGTACAGAAATATTTGGGCAAATTGAAATACAACATTTTTATTACAACTTGTCGACGTTTCTTCATTTTTGAGATGGGCATTGGTTATTCGTATTATTTTGATTCATCGGAATATTGTTCTAATCTTGAGTGTGATTTTCACAACGTTTCGGAAATATATAAGTATATATGTTAATGTTTTTACATCTTAAAGTATATGTATTATATTTTTACTTATTAAAGTATACATTTTAATCTTTTACTTATTACTTAGTTATTTCCCAGCATATGTGCTGCTTCTTTGAACAAATATTACTTGATCAGGTGGACTCTACAACAATACAGGACGAAAAAAGAACATAACAACAAATTATCGTTCCTAGATATGCTAGTAAGGGGTTTATGTAATCTGTATACCCAAAGCCAACTTTCACTGGACAGTACCAAACTACAGCTCCCACCGTCCATATATTGTAGAGAAAGGAATCGTACGTTGACTACAACACCGAGCAAAAGCAACATGTAGTAACAGTAGTGCATATGAAGAAGATATGTACAGTTTAAAAGAAATACTTAACCGAAACAATTAAACAGAGAGCATGACATCAGCTCTAAGAAATCTGGACCACATACAAACGGATACCACTCAGAAACTCGCCACAGGTTGTATACAATATATGAAGGTCCTGTCTGAAAAACTTCAACGAATATGTAATCCATATGACACCAGGACACTATTCTGGAAACAGCTTGTGAGAGTCAAGCCCCTACAGAAAAAATCATAGCTAAGAACTGTGTATATGAAATTCCATGTAAATGTGGAAAACTATACAAAGGTGAGACATGTCGTCCACTAAAAGTACGGTTAGAAGAACATCGAAAAGCCATAGTACGTAGAGATTGAAAAATCAGGTATAGTTAACCATATCTGGAAGGAAATTATTATGGGACAAAGTAAGAATTATAGACAGAGAAGAGCGGTAGACAGTAATACGACTGAAAGAAGTAACACACATTCTTGGGAATAGCCAATTACTAAGTAGACCTAGTATGGAATTTAATACGATATGGGAACCATTAATTATAAACAACAGATAATATATACCAGTATTAAGTAAAACATTAATATCTCTCTTTATATATATATATATATATATATATATATATATATATATATATATATATAGAGAGAGAGAGAGAGAGAGAGAGAGAGAGAGAGAGAGAGTGAGACGTTAATATATAGCAATAATTAGTAATAGAGATATTTACAACTAGAAATAAAATAGGTTTAAAACTCGTACCAGAATTGTCTGCAAGGACCCATGGCACAGTGGTCAGAGTACTTGGAAAAATCAATTTTTAAAAGGGATAATCTCAGTGTGGGCGACCGAACAGTACAGCTGCGAATCACTTAGGATCTCTATCAGTAAGGCTGACGGAACAAGAATACGCTAACCCCGTGAAGTAAATAAAGGGTTCCGCTTGAAATTCTGTCCAAATTCCCGAGTTCGACAGAAACATTCTCGAGTTTTTTTTGTTTTTGTACACAGGAATCGCCACTTATCAAGGCCCGGAGGCTACTCGAGGATAAGAGTCAATAGGCATACAATAGTCAATGTGATTATAGCGTAGTAAACATAAGTAGTTGAAGTTTTGTAAATTGGGTTACTTTGGAGGGCGGTTCATCAAGACTTGACTTGAAGACAATCAGATTGTAATCAATTGGAAAGAAGGCAATCGGAAAAGGCGTGTAGTTTTAAAAAGGAAGCTTTGTTCATGGAATCTACATTTAGGTTTAGGCACAAATAAAGAGCGTGGGAAAATTATTGATAGTGATTTTGGCTGGACGAGTGTTTTTCGTGAAATTTTGGCAAGGGGATACCATAGATTGAAGCTCAGCTGAGCACTTGTCATGAAAATAAAGATAAAGCAGAGACAGGCTCGCAACGTCTCTTCTGTGGGAAAGTGCCACCCATCACTAAGCTACGAAGTCTATTTTGTACTCTGTCAAGGCAGGATAAGCTTCTTCTAGCAGATGTGGCAAAAGTACTCCTCAATCGTTGGTCGTAACTGTCTTTTAGATAGTAGAGAATTGCATCAGGAGTTAAATATCTACTGGAGCGGTAGAATGATCCCACCAGTTTTCTAGCGATATTGGCAATGGATTTGATGTACGTGTTTCATTTCAGGTTAGGAGTAAGCTTGTCAAAACACGGACCCTCCCCAAGACGAGATCCATTCATTTCAAGTGAAGCCAGATTGGCATCAGAGTGTAGTGTAGAGATAGAAGCTTGGTTTTAGATGCATTAAAAGTAACCGGCCACCTCTTTCCCCATTGTATCTCATGCTCAATATCAGAGGAGAGAGAACCAGAGAGAACTTGGTCGTTTACGGTCTTTAATATGCTACCATAGATGGTAGTGTCGTCAGCATAAATGTCTACGAATGATATACAGATATGATTTTGAAGATCATTAGTTTAAACCAGGAAGAGATGTGTGCCTAGGATGGATTCCTGAGGGACTCCAGCATACTGAGAGCTTTTGATTTCTGCCCATAAACAACTACTCTAATGAACCTATCAGAGAGAAATGATTTAATAATTGAGAAGGCATTTTCAGTTATACCATAGCAGGAGATCTTTATGCCATACCTTATCTAAGGCCTTTGATATGTCAAAGGCGATTAAGATACACCTAAACATCGTTAGAGGTTACATGTATCGCAACTTTGTGAAAATGACACTCAAAATGAGAACAGTAGTACGATAAATCCAAATAATACACACATTTAAATTAGTTTTACGCATGCGTGAAAGCAAAACTGTAGCATTCAAAGATGGTGACGTTACCACTGTAGCAAGGTTACACGCATATGAACTGATTAAAATAAACTAAGATGAATGTACAAAATGTATAAGGATTTCTTTTCAATTTTGACGCATTTTTGGCCCGTGAAAAACTATTTTATCGGCTAAAACCCATAAAAAGTCCAATATTTGAGGCGCCTAGTTTTCAGTTTCGGGAGAGATAGAGTTTGAAAATATGGAGACAAACAGAAAGACATATAGCCGCTTATATATTATATTTAATTTTAGGATAACTAGAAAAAAATGAAATTAAATAGAATAAATGTACAAATAAAAAGTAAGTATTGTCGGCGTCTCTCAGAAGTTTAAATGAACAGACGACGTATGTGGAAGAACTAAGCCAATCAGATTGCAGGATTTCAGTGTTGAACGATTGATTAAAGCGAAAATAATTTCAACTGTTTTTTTAGAATGAATTGAGGAATGTCTTGCAAAAGTGGATTCATCCAATCGTTGTTATGCTATCACTGAATCAATGACAACAAACGAACAAGGCGAACAAATCTCTTCTTGTCTTCAACCATTTTTTTCGTCACAGTTTTAGTTTGTTTTACTTTTAAAATAAACCAAAATTTGTATTTAGAGATTCGCAAAATAATCATACTTTTACACGAATTTTTACGCGAAAGAAAGTTGCTAATTCGTTCGGCTTCACACACAATTCGCCGACACGTATTTATAATACGACACAATATGTTCTATCTTTTTTCTTTTTCTTGCTCCGTCCTTTATTTTAGCTATATTCAGCTGTGATCTTTCAGTCATTCTCACTAGGACTCACATGTCAGCCGGTAGGAGGATGAGACTCGCGTGCTTGTCAAGCGTACTATCGAAATAGCTATATGTATTTTCCTTTTTCTTTTCCCCTTCTTTATCTTTCAATGTTTATGCATACAAGGGGCATGCAATAAGTAATGCCCCTGACCCACTTCCAGTTGTCTGATCTAGCTGAAATTGCGCATGTGCAATGATTTATATCTCTACGGGTTATGTGGCAAATTACAACTCTGAACTAATTGTGGTTTCTGTTCTACAGGTGTTTGAACTGAGTCAGGTGTGAAATGGAGCCTGTTGAATGTCGAGCAGTGATCCGATTTTTGTATTTGAAAGGACGCACATCACAGGAGACTTTTGATGAAATGAAAGAAACTTATAGTGATAATGCCCCATCATATGACCTTGTAAAACGCTGACATCGTGAATTCAAACATGGCCGGAAGTCTATGGAAACAGCTCCCAGACGTGGTCGGCCCCTTTTGCCATTGATGAGGCATCTGTCTGTCAAGTTGAGGCTGCCATTTTAATAGATCGGCGCATTACTATTCGCCAAACAGCTCAAGATGTCAAGATTCATGACCATTTGCATATGCATAAGGTGTTTGCCAGATGGATTCTCTGGTTGCTCTCACCATTCCAGAAGCGAGCACGCGTCGAGTGCTCGAGGATGAATTTGGAGATGTGCCAAGAAGATGAGTCAAAGTTTTTCAAAAGACTGATTACAGAGGATGAAACCTGGGTCCATCACTATGATCCAGAGACTAAAGCGCAGTCAATGCAGTGAAACCACTTGGACTCACCACCTCCAAAGAAGGCAAGGGTGCAGCCCTCCGTTGTCAAGGTCATGTTCACAGTCTTCTGGGATCAGGACGGAGTAGTGATGACAGATTTCCCGGCAAAATGTACCACAATTACAGGAGCCTACTATGCTTCACATTTAAGGAAATTAAGGGAAGCTATCAAAATCAAGAGGCGGGGTAAGATCAGCAAAGGTACCCTCCTCCTGCAGGACAATGTTCCGGTCCACAACTCACATGTTGCCAGATCAGAAGCACGGGCGTGTGGTTATGAAATCCACCCCTATCCTCCTTACTCTCCTGAACTTGCAACCTCTAACTTTCACCTCGTCCCAGCCATGAAGTTATTTTTGAAAGGAAAGCGTTTCCTAGATGATGCAGCCTTGAGTTATGAAGTCACGTCGTTGTTTGCGGACCAACTTGGTGTGTTCTACAAAAACGACCTTCAGAGCTACATCAAACAATGGGAGAAATGCATAACTCTGAGTGGTTCCTCCGTAGAGAAAGACTAATAACTGTGCCAAGTGCCATTGCTCTACACCTATGAGAAGTGGGTCAGGGGCATTACTTAATGCACGCCCCACGTATAAATATAAATATATATGTATATGTATATATATATATATATATATATATATATATATATATATATCGAACACTCGACGCGTTCTCGCTTCTGGAATGGCATGAGAAACATATATATATATATATATATATATATATATATATATATATATATATATATATATATATATATTCATTTTGTGACGTCACGCTCACGAATACGGCTTTAATGCTGGCGCGATATTCACTCGACAAGTCAGTCGGCAATATGTGTACGCGTCTTGGATTAGTCATTTAAATGGCTGAGCCAGCGTTTACGTTAACTTCGAGACATGAATAAATTGTTTCCGATCTTACACAACGATAAGAATAGCATGCAAGCTATGTTGTAAACGTACGCAAATCTTGATTGTAACACGTAACAATGTAGACTTTCTTTCATATGTAACAATATTTTCAAAATGTGTTCATATTTTTTCGTATTAATCTGTTTCGAATTTTTTTGTTGTCTCCATTATTTGTTTGTTTTTTTTTTCAATTTCTTTGTCATCTAAAAAATACACACCAGTGCTCATGCAGAGGTTTCCAAGATTCGTGGTTAAATTCATAGTTTAACACAGTGCAATGGATTCGACAGGATTTGAACGCAGAATATCAATTCGAGCTGGCATCCACGTTATCATGACTTACTCACATATTTGCATCTATTAGTACGCAAGAAAATTAAGGATTATTTAAAACACATCTGAATATTAAACTGAAAAATGAAGTTAGAAATTAAAGAAAAGTTCAGAGACTATGATTAATAATAATAGAAAAATTGAAGTAAAAATAAGTGGGAAAAAGTAAACTTTATATATATATATATATATATATATATATATATATATATATATATATATATATATATATATATATATATAAATCATACACAGTTGCGTTTTATATAATTCAAACACAGTAGTGTTTGGGAATATATGATTAAGTGGCAGTTTTATTCATTTAGAACTGTTTTAAAGCTTCACCGCTCACTCATTTTTTGACCAAATTTAAAAATTACACCTTCTCAACTGTATTGTGAAAATATTTTTTTTTCAAATTTTCCAGTAAAACAACAGGTATGATGAATTTAGTGGTGTTCAAAATCGTAAAAAAAAAAACCTAAGGAGGTGAGCGACGATTTTTATGACTGGTTTCCATAGCAACCACGTCGCTTCAGCGACCAGTTCTGCTACTGATTCAGTGCTGTCGCGAAAAGAGAAGTAACAAGTTAATCAGAGAGAATGAAAGAATGGACGGGAGGAAATTTGGGGGGGGGGGTTAATGAAGCAGACGAGTGCCGTACATTGTCATTACATATGTCTATATTATGTTTATTTTCTCGATTCTGAGAATCAGTATCAAATTTTAATGATAACCATTTATTTAATCAACGTTCGAAGCATGGTTTCGTTTCGTACTTTATGGCCACAATTGTATTTTTTGTATCGCCCGAACTGAGGATTGAACCTCGAGAAAGGTGCCACTTAGAAAAGAATTATGATTTGTACTCTATCGGTTATGCCAAAGGTTCTAGCGGACGTTGCGAGAATAAAACTCAGGACGAAAATAATCAATGAAATAATCCAAAATCTTCATCATAAAAAGACAGAAACGTTTATTAAATTAATTTTAATATAATAACTTGTAAAGGAGACGCCCGACCATGCAGGCAGTAAAATACGCTTCATGCAGATTTCCAATTTATTATTACAAAGCGAATTCCCCAATTAAAAAATATCTTGGGTACCATCAGTTACAATCGAAACCAAAACATTTAGCTATTCAGCCGATTTCCTTACCGTTTGAGCAAAGCCAATAAGCTAAAAAAAAAAAGCAAAACTTTTAAGATTAAACAACAAGATTTCACTCAAAGGAAAATATTCTTGGTGTATGATTAATGTTTTCTGTTAATTTTAGTGTTATGTGACCAGTAGTTTATCTGTTAAATATTTACAGACAGACAATCACACACTCACTTATAAATCTACTGTTTTATTTATAGAGATAAAGTGGCCATCGCGACAAACAGAACCTCTAAAAATCTGCGTGTGTTTATTAAAACATATTTCTGCCTCAATCGTTTTATCCAATCTACGCGTTTAGCTTTGGGGTTTTATTTTATTCTTACACATGGAAGACTGACTGGCCAAGCGATAGACGATGCCTCGATTAAAGTTGTCTAGTCGCATCTAAACAAAGACAACAAATCAATAAAAAAAAATAAACATCAAACAATAAAAATGGCAACAAAAAACAGGTGCGAGAATCTTTTATGAGGAAGGTTAAAATGGAAGAGGAAAAAAGTTCGACAAAGAAATTGATAAGACGGACACAAATATAAACAAACGCCATTTCAAATCGAAGTGATAATGCTTATTGGAGAAATAAACAAAATAAGAGTCTAGAAAGAAAACAAAAATATGGCGTTTCGTTCGAATGGAGCTGCGAGTAATCAGCGCGTTCAAATGACCCGACGACAAGTAAATTCGTTCAAAATGGTGGAGATTCATTTCCTTGTGTTGATATTTTTTTTCTTTTTTATTTCTCGAATCTTTCTCACAAATGCGACATTTTTTTTTCTCATTTTAAAATGAAGAACCTCGATTAATCGGAATATGCTTCGGGCTTTTTAGTCTAAATATGACGAACAATGAGCGGACAAACGCCTCAGGGTTTTGTTTAGTCCGCCTTTCGGGCTTTCTTAATGCATCACTACCTATCTATCTATCTATCTATCTATCTATCTATCTATCTACCTATCTACCTATCTATCTATCCTTATATCAATCTATCTATCTATCTATCTATCTATCTATCTATCTATGTCCCTGTTACACTCTTTTCCATAATATATGTATATATATATATATATATATATATATATATATATATATAACCAACTGTAAATTAATTTTAAAAAATGTGTTTTACACTATTACATTTTGGACTTGTATTCCAATATCAACAATGCTTATAAATTAGCAGTGGATGTTCTATTATTTACCACACGCGTTCGATAAGCGCTTACACTCTATCGGATATAAAAACATTGCTTCAACAACATTTGAAAAGCGCACGATAAAGAAAGAAAACAAACTGGATTTACCCGATGAGGATTTTTGTATGGAATCGAAATTGTACTTTAATAAATAAATATAATTATTTATTTTTAAATACCTGCACATGTTTGGTCTTTTTAAACAGTTAAATTGTATATATATTTCAGAAATTGACGACAGAAAATAATTAAAGAATACCAACTTTAAACCTCGCTACTTGCTGTATTAATGTTTTTCTTCAACTTTGGGGGGGGATAAATAAATTCTGTTTATAACCATTACTTTTTAGTCTTATTCTCACCAATAAAGGCACAGTGCCGTTTTGACTTAAGTACCTACATGTTAAGACCTAATCAACAAGGACTCTATGTAAGTGATTTAGCAGCAAGATATGTGAACGTCTGCGCGTCAGTACAATCTGGGGTGGGAAACCGGGAATGTTTTCCAAAGTTTAGCAGTTCGATGGAAGAAATTATAAAGTACACAGCATCTACAGTGTAGGTGTGGGATTTTAATGCTCGCTTGGTCAGATGGGGATATTTACGTCGAGTGAGTACAAGTGTTTGAAATTAATCAGAACATTATCAATTAAAATACTTGTAAAACAGACAGAGATATGCAACCTCTCGGCAATGGGATAGGGATTTGTGTTCGGTTGAAAGTACTAAACTTGTGAGGTTGGCGACTTTGTTTTGGACCCTGTCTATGAGCGAGTGGCTTGCGGTAGATGCTTCAGCCCAGATGTGGCAACAATATTGTATGTGTGGGAGAATGGTGGCTTTGTAAAAATATACCATACTCTTAAATGTGAGTGAACTTCTAGCACAATCACACCTTTTTTTTACACGAACGTAAGTAATGTCCTCAAAATATTTGTTCCAAGTCATTAACATGTCAAACGAATATACTTAATCGACAAGTTTTTACCCAAGTTTAAAGATCAGTGTGGTTAAATATAATTAGAATATTATCTAATTAGAATTGCTCAATGTATGAACTTTGAGGTAAAACAGAGCAGCGATATAGCAAATTGAAATAACTTATTCCATAATATATTTACGTTTTTCTATGTAGTTAACGTTAACAAAACGTACAATGGTTTCTAGGCAATGACAAATAATCTAGTCCAAGTTTAGTAGTTATAATGCGAATGCCTAACACGTTGTCATCTCACACCAACAGTATGATTAGAGAAGTGACCTTACACTCTCAAACAATACACTTAAACATCATAGCAAACTTGTTGTTCGTGTATACCTCATTCAACAAGTATTTTCATAAAAAATGTCCTCAGAGTGTACTTTAAAATTATGGAAGACAACTTTCAACTACTGTACAAATTGGAACGCAATCATAAATCTATATGCACTAGGTTAAATAATAGGTTACCATTCAGTAAAGATAGATTGTTTCGAATAAGTCTAATTGCAATTATTTTATTATTATTATTATTGGAATACTTTGAGAGAGGTAATTTGTATATTTACTTATATATTTGCAGACTGTTATCGCCACCTTGCTTCGAGGCCTGTGGCGCAGTGAATCGATGTGTTGAATCTCTACGGTTTCAGGTGACCATTGTCTTAAAATAGCGGTTTCAATCCTAACCAAAGCCTGCCAGAGGATTACTTGGCCAAAACGTGATGTGACAACCACTATGGAAGGAAATAATTACTCAGGATGCAGTTAAGATACTCAGCATTCCTATCCCGTTAACCGAGAAATAGTTGGCCGAAACGTCGTGAACCAACAACTATATAGATGTGGATAACAGTCCGAAAATAAATAAATATTCTAATTGCAATTGTTTCGATATAAATAAGTGGCCTCTGAATGGCTTATACGAGCAGAAGAGCCTTATTAAAAAAATGTGCAGTGATACACGTAGATACGAGAATATTAGTTAAGACCATGATAACGAAGTTACAATAACAATGATAATAATTATAAGATTGATAATAAATTGAATAAAAATATAATAGATTGTTTATAATAATCTCCTACACAAACCATGTACATAGACACATCGGTATGTTTGTTTTAAAATAGTATCTCATATTATTCTTATGCGATTTGGAATTCGCATCTTTGGAATTCCAAATATAATAAGATTCGATTACGTATAACATGCCTATTGATTAAAAAAGATGGTGTCCTACAGGGTGGCCGCTAGAAAAGCGGGAAATTTGAAGGACAGCTATGAAAATGAGTGATTGCTATTTTTTTACTCTTCTAAACGCCACATGAGCTTGGGTTTCTAGATTAAAACGCTGCAGTGAATTGTACCGACGACATTTTGACAATCTATGACGCACACACACATACACACACACACACACACACACACACACACATATATATATATATATATATATATATATATATATATATATATATATATATAGAGAGAGAGAGAGAGAGAGAGATACAGTAAAACACGGAGATACGGTGGCCCTAGGGTACGGTCTTTTTTAGGTTAAGATGTGGTACACGATGTTTTTCCGGCCACTGGTTACGGTATTTGTTCAACGTTATGGTAATATTTAGATTGTTATTTGTATTATATACATGTGTATTATATACTATACTGTATCATTTACTAAGTTGTAATGCCGCATCCAGGGGTTCTACTGTGTGTGTACACACACACACACATACACATATATATATATATATATAGAGAGAGAGAGAAAGAGAGAGAAAGAGAGAGAGAAAATATATATATATATAGAAAGAGAGAGAGAGAAAGAGAGAGGAAGAGAGAGAAAGAGAGAGAACAGAGAACATTTTGGAAACTCATCAGAAGAAAAACAAATAAAATGTATAGGCTGCTGCCAACTAACAAAATAACAAAACTTTGATGCCATACATAAACATAAAAATTAAAATATGGAAAGCTGATATAATATAATTGCATCGACAGCATTTTGTTATTTTGTCATTCTATTATGTGTTTCCATTCTTCCCGCTTTTTGTATACCTATTTCGTATATTTTTTTCTTTCACAGGTTATATTTTATCCGTTTACATTTTTTTCATGAGTCTTCTATTATTTCGTCCACTAAATACACGGTTTTCTTTTCTCCCCAATGTACACTTTTCCTGCACCCATTCTTCATATCAGACCCTACAAATTTCTTCACATTTTTGTAGAATTGTTTCTCTTCTAATCATTTTTACCAATGTTCTACATCGTTCCTTCGAAACCAATCGCTTATTCTTTCTGCTTACATCGGGGACATATTCCAGTTTGTACGCAGTTCTATACGTTTTGCTTTTCCCCTTCCCATTTCCTTCTATACTTTTTAAATCATTAGGAATTCGGTAATATGACTCCCTCGCATAACACACTTGATTTGACGAGATGAACAAAACCAACAAAGAAAATAGCAAATATATAAATACATAAATAAATCATTCATTCAAAATAAAGATGGCTGACACTTGCCAATATTCGCTTGATTGACGATACCTCTTGCCATTCCTTCCCTCCGTCTCTATCTTTCTCGACAAGACCTTCTCGCTACGTCCGTCTACTTTAGTATATTTCTGGCAGAGTAAATAATTTTGTTATTATTATTTTTTATTAGATCGGCGAAGCATATTCAATATTGAAGGGAGAAAATGAGATATAGCTGAGAAAGGTCCTGATTGTAAAAGAAAAAAAAAACGATGCGAAAGAAAGAAGACGGAAAAGAATAAAAACTGACGATAGAAAAGAAGAAGAAAAAGGAGAATAGTGAAGATGTATATATTTATGAGTTTATATTGTCGTCAAGTATATATACATGTGATCGTCTATCTAAAGTACCTGTGTTCATATATATAATTAAATACAGTTCATTGGGGAACCATAATATTTGTAATACTTTTTACAACAAAAAGGACGAATGGCATTTATTTTGGAGTTTCAACATCTGGCCAATCGGGAAACATACTTGGTCCATCTTGTTGCTTGTCTTAACGGAAAATCTGTAAGGAAAATTCTCCCCAAGAACAATCGAGCCCCAGGTTTTTTTTCTTTTCGGCAACTTTTTATACCAGGGTTTCTTCCTTCTTAGAAAATGCACGCTGACCTAAGTCCTATTTACGTTCTGAGTATGGCTATTTCTGGTATTCTCTGCTCGGAGCCGTCACAATGTGTATACCATCTCTCTCCCTCCCTCCCCCCTCTCTCTCTCTTTCTCTCTCTCTCTCTCTCTCTTTCTGCCGACTCCGACTAACTGTTTTCCCTGACTAATTTATACTCCCCTTCTAAATGATACGTCTCTAAGATAACCACTTGATGTTTTTACATGTGATTATTTCTAAGTTGTCAACGAAATTGTTATAACATTTTTAAGTTAGCATTACTGATAAATATTATATATATCAATAAATATTGATTTTAAATATTTTCATTATTCTAAAACATTTTTAACTGACAAAACTTTTTGCCTTGAATAATTATAATAATGGTCGACCAACAAACTTTTCGGTGTTGCCCGGTCAATATGAACCAATATTAGACACGAATTAATAACAGTAGAAATAAGCCTCCAGATGGCAATCCCCTTAAGAAATACAGTAAACTTAACACATTCACATAATGCAGCGAAACAGCCTATATATGTACAACTATATATGTACACATATTCGTGTGTAGCACTGTTAGTAGGTAATGCCTCTTGCTACTTCTAAGTGTAATGGGGGCGCTTTCTAAATTAATTGAGCACGGTGAATCTGCGGTCCTGTGTTTATATAAACGGAATTTCAAATGTTTTTTTTCAGTGGATCCTCCTGTTCAGCTAATAGTTAGAGTTAACGACTATTAACTATTTTTTTTCACAAAGGAGTCAACATATATTTAGACCCGGAAGCCACTCAAGAATAAGTGTTACTTAGTGCACAGTAGTCATTAGGACAATATCTTAGTAATCGTTAGTATTACAAATTTGGGAAATTGGATTACTTATGTGGACGGCTCATCAAGAACTTATTTACGTTGTATTTGGAGATTACCATATTGTAGTCAGCTGGAAAGCAGGGAAAGGAAGGAATGTTCCACAGGCGTGTTGTTCTAAGAAACAAGCTTTGTTTATGGAATATACGTTTAGGTTTCGGCACGCATAAAGAGTGGGGGAAATTATTGAAAGCGGTTTTAGTCGTGAAAGTTTCCAGACGGAGGATCATAAATGTAAGCTCAGACGAGCACCTGTCATTAAAATAACGATCAAACAGAGGCAGGGTGCAATGTCTTTTCTGTGGGGAAAAGGTTGCAGGAAAGAAAAAAAGGGCATGCCCATTTGGCTACGAAGTCTATTTAGACTCTGTCCAGGCAGGATAAGTCCTTCTAGCAGCTCCTGTCCAGATGTGGTAACAGTACTCCATCCTTGGACATACTTGTTTCTAATACAGAAAAAAAATTACATCAGCAGTGAAATATCTACTGACATAATTCAAGTAACGAAAGTTACCTCCACTATTACTTATTTAACTAACTACCCCTTTCATATATATATATATATATATATATATATATATATATATATATATATATATATATATATATATATATATATATATATATATGTGTGTGTGTGTGTGTGTGTGTGTGTGTGTGTGTGTGTGTGTGTGTGTGAATGAATGAATGATTAGTTTCACTCATGTACACGATTCCGGTTCGACGCTATGATGGTTTATACATGCTCCGGTTTTTCAGAGTGTGGAAACAAATATATATCATATCACATTCAAAATTCTAATATCAATTTGCTTGCCGGGTTAGCCTGTTAGATGTTATGGTTCTAGCTAACGTAAAATCCTACTTGCGAGACATTAATCTGGGTTCCTAGTATTTGGATGGTTCCTTAACCCACTCCCTTGTTAAAGAGATAGGTATATTTAGACTTCATTGTAAATTGTTTTTCTATGTTAGTCAATAAACTTTTTTGTATGCAACGTGGTGGCTAAGATGGCGCAGTACTCGCGTCGCACGCAACTGACTTGGGTTTCGAATCCTATCTTCGGATATCTTTTGCTTATAAGCCCAATAGTGTGTCTCGAACTTACTGTCTGTGGTTTTCATGTTTTGGTGGGCTATATTTTTTTCTGCTTGGTAAATGATCATATGTCCTCTCACATTTTAAATTCTAACAATCATAAGTGCATATATATGGATATATGATGATAATGATTGCAACGTTATGTCGGACGAGTGCAACTCTCTCAGAAACTTATAGTCCATGAGCCCAAAAATGACTTCCATCGCCACAGGACCATTTTAATCGACAACTGCCTGAGGGAGTATCTGTACACAAATAATGTTACAGAGTCTTAGGTTTGTACGACAGCTAAGTCTCTCTCTCACGGTTTAAAATGTTGAGATCCAGCAACAAGCAAGAGAAGATAGCCAGCAACAAGTTTAACTGCAGACCAGCTTAATGCGGGTACTGGTCTCCCGCTTTATAGTTTTTTAAATCAGAGCTTTGCTTCTCCTAGACTGGTTGCCTTCACCACGGCTTACGGGAGCTCTCTCCACCCCAAGACACACATGCATACAAACAAACACACACGGTGCTAATTGGCCGTTGACCCCGAAAAAGGGTTCATTCGCCCTTTGGAAGGTATTGTTTTTAATCCTTCAGGAAGACTAGCCACCCTCCTCACCAAACAAGCCTGGTGGGGGAACCAGTTTAGTAGCCGGTGATCCGACCATGAGGCAGGTAGTACTGGGTTACATGGTACCAGTAGCATATAACATGACCTAACATGCATATATATATATATATATATATATATATATATATATATATATATGTATATATTACTCCGTTTTATTGTATAAGTATTCCTATAATCCCTGTAAATTAAATATATCCATCTACCTACACATTTATATTCTGTATGTATGTTTACTTATATTTTACTATGTGCATTTCCATAAAAACTTACTTGCCTTATTCCGGAACTTATAGATATCGACCATCCTCTCCCCTTAAATTATTCCCCTTTAATTATTTTCTTACTCATCTATTAAATTATATATATATATATATATATATATATATATATATATATATATATATATATACATACATTTTACCGTTATTGGATATTTTACCCTTCACCAGACCATCCATTCACGTGAAATCACCTTTTTGTGTTCCCCTATTCCCTCTGCCTCACTATATTTTTCCAAGATCTACGACTTACTTGTAGTTTCATTAAATACTTTTGAAAGCAAAATTTTGCTAATGCCTACCCTCTGATGAGAAGGAAATATTTCTTCGAAACTCCGCGGATTAAGGACTATTCACTTATTTTGTGCTTCCTTTTTAAAATTAAATATGTTTTTGACTCTTTTTCAAAGTTTTTGTCACATGTTTTATTAACTACTTGCTCTTATGTATATATATATATATATATATATATATATATATGTATGTATATATATATATGTGTGTGTGTGTGCATGTATAAGTAGAAAACGTTAAGATATTGTTGAATTGAATTTACAATATTTTATTCAAGACAAGGAGTACGAGAAAAGGTTGCGTATATATATATATATATATATATATATATATATATATATATATATATATATATATATATATATATGTGGGGGTTGGTGGGGGTGTATATAGGGTGTCCTAAAAAGATGCATACACACTTTAAATAATTTTAGATCAAATGTTTATTTTTCTTTGCAGATTAAACTAATTGATTTTAATGATAGCAGCCAAGCTAATCTTTGAAGAAAAGAAATTAATTCTAAAATTTTACTGGAAGCATGAAAACATTGTTGTAAGTGCAAAGAAAGTTTAGTGTGAATGCATCTTTTTGGAACACCCTGTATATAACTTTCCATATCTATAAAAATAGACACACGATGGTTTATACTTTTTCTCGATTCAATTTTAGTGTTTTGAATAATTACCAACAATGAAGAAGTAAAGAATTTACTTTTAGTCCTAACGCATTTATTTGCCGGTGACTTCCCTTTAATGCTTAAAAATAAAATAATAAATGCAAAAAAAACAGGAGGTAAAGCTGGAACAAGTTGTATCAGGTTTACAAGAAAGTGTTTTGTATATACAGTTTACAAGAAAGTTTTTGCTTTTTTCCACTTTGAATTTAGATTAACATATCTCGACTCCAACAAGAATTTATTGATCGAATTAAGGACCCACAGAATTAACACACTTTTGCCAATACAAAACAATTGTATTCATGCCAGCAATGTAAATATTTTGCCTTCTGGTGGCAATGCATTCATTATAAGGGTTTTAAATATCGCGTAGGTTTTTGAAGCATTTCTCAGGTAGAAAGATGTCGATATGCTTGAAAAAATGGTAGTCAGTAGGAGATTATGGCGGATGAGGCAGAGTTTCGTCACCCCTAGCAGGGTCAGGTTAGCAACATGCATTGTCGTGGAGAAGAACTGAGCCTTTTCTATTTGCTTATGCTGCGTGTTGTTGTCGAAGTTTCTGAAATAATCTATCTACTTGTTCACAGTACTTCTTCACCGAATCGGTTTCACCTGCATGGAAAAAGCTGTAATAAATGACACCGGTCGTAGACCACAAACTAGTCAGCATGACCTTCTTTTGGTGACACTCTGGTTTCAGGAAGTATCGTTGACCTTCGTCGCCATCTAACCACTAAGCTGAGCATCGTCAGATGTTAAAAAGAACCGACTTTTCATCGCACGTCACAACCCGGTCGAGAAACGAGTCTTTCTTGTTGCGTAAAACAAATGAAGATGACAGTGTTTCTTTTAGTATGCGTTGAATTCTTCAAGCACCGATTTATAAAGTTTGTTTGTTTTCCAATCTCTTTCAAATGATTGGAAATCGTCGTATACGTTATGTCTAATTTATAAGCAAGTTCTCAAACATTTGTGCGTGGATTGGCTTCGACTAAGGCTCTTAGGTGAGCGTTGTCAACATCCAATTGCCGACCACTACGCTCATTAACTTTAAAACTCTCGTCGCCACCTCGAAATTTCTTAAACCACAATATTGTTGTGCGTGCAATAATGGACTTTTACCAAGCGCTCGTTGATATCCCGAGTTTTTTTCAGCCTAACTTGAACTGAAATATGAAAATTGTGCAAATTTGCTTTTTTTTCAATCTTGTACAGGGTAACCCAAAAAAAGAAACAAAAGCTAAATGGAGGCCATCTAGAACATATGCTGTAGAACGGAGAAAAAAGGGCAAAGACCCTAGTGTTTTGATGTGATGTTTTGAATATAATAAACTAGTTATGACCAAAGTTTCATTTCATTCGGACAAAACACTAAGAAACGGGGCCTAATTAGATTTGGGGCCCGTTTTTTTTGGTCACCCTGTATTCAAAGTTTTGAAAAGAAGACCTAATTGTTTCAAAACGATTGTTATTAAACGAGTAGATAGAGCGAAAAATGATATATAATGTAAAGATATTATATATAACACTTATTTGAAAATGCGTCATTTGAAATCGAAATTAAAAATTACGCAAAGAACTTTCTTCTCTACTTAACACACACACACACACACACACACACACACACATATATATATATATATATATGTGTGTGTGTGTGTGTCTGTGTGTATGTGTGTGTGCGTTAGTAAAATATGTTTTTTTCTCAATTATATTTTACTCCTAGTACATACCAATTCTTCTTGTTAAGAAGCTCAATAAATATAACAAACGTACGATGTTGTGTCTGCTATGAACTTTTTCTAGTTGCAGCATTATCGTGTCATGCACTTTTCGATCGAAAGAAGCAATTTCTCATTTTACTAAACATTATATGCACGAAAAGAGACGGCATTGCCTTAATAAAAAAAACGTTTGTGATTGAATATCGAAACGGATCTGTAATAAATGTACGGAAATTTTAACATGCTGGAGGAGCTGTTTTGCATGAAAAATAAATATTTGGAGTTTGCAATGTAATTATACTGTTTATATTGAGATTGTAAGGGGGAATGGGAGAAATTAAATCTCTAATATAAGAGGAATGCAGCTTTTATTATATAATGACCCTACACCTCTACTTTATATACCATTCTTATTGATAAATGATAATGTATAAATCAGTATACATCAGTATATATACATTTTTATATTGTCAATTTCTTACTTTATTGGTGCTCTATTTAAGCTTCAATACGATTTGTTGAGCTTTGTATTATGCCGATATGTATCATCTTTAAGAATCGATCTTCTTCGTAATCTTTAAATCTCCCTATATATATATATATATATATATATATATATATATATATATATATATATATATATAGTAATAAATTAACCGAAAACATAATAAATCGGCAATCTTCTTTTTAAAACAGAACTATTTTGCTATCAATCTACGCTAATTCTTTGCATCTATTTTCGCTTTATTTTTGTCTATTTCCTGCAAATGGATTCTTGTTATGTGTATGAAGTGAATTAAAAAATAATGAAACTAATAAAACACATGTCCAGACCGCTGTAGGTTGCCTTCGATTGTGACGACCGTTTAGCTGAAGCGGAAACTAAAAATGTCGCCAATAACGCGTTTGCCCCAATTTCCGCCTGAAACCAGTCAAAGTAACAACGCTGGTGCCATGCGTGTCTCTTCAACAAATTCACCCTTTTCCGGTCGTCCCAAATTCTAATTATTAGGCAGCAATTCCGGTCCATTTTAGTTGCTCCCAGTTCTTTATCTTCATAAACAGACAAATGCGGACATAACAATAGCATCTACTCTGCCGTTATTAATGAGCGAAGGGACTTCCTAATTGCAAGAGCATTTAATTCATACCCACGCAAAACATTCAAAGTATTTCCAGTATTTGTTTTAATTACTATAATAAAATAATGATAACCATTTAAACACGCATTTGTATCACTTGTTTTGTCGGATTATAGTTCTCATCTTGAGTGTTATTCGTGCAACGTTTCGGTTGATGTAACCTCCGTCCTTCGTACAACATGCTAGTCACCGTCTTTGAAAAGAAAGGAAAAAAGTTACTGATTTCTTTGTTGGTTTCGTATTCTTGGAGGATTTTTTTCTCCGTGGTTTCGTACGTGTGGAAATATTTTTGGTTGACAAGGGGATGTAACTTTAATAAAGTTTGACCGAATTATCTCCCTTTTTACAATTGAAATTTTAAAGAAGGGGTTGGACAATTTTTACTTTTCCTTATAATTAGAGGTTTCCTTATACTGATGATATCAATACTTGGTCCGCTTAGTAATTTTTATTAGGCTATACCTATTAGATAATAACATCGTTAACAGTTAAATTATTTATTATCCATCTATCTGTCTTTCTATCTATTTTTCTATCTATCCAGTGATATTGCTAATTTTTTTTATATTGCGAGTTATTTATTGTTTATAGAATAAAGTGTAGCAATGGGTTTAAGCTGAGGATGTTTACATAAATTAGCTAGGTTAAATAAACAAAATAACCTTGGGCAGGCTTCGTGGAAAGGTCGCACGTGGAGATACGTGTACGTTTCGAATGATGACGTAACGGAACTGAGGTGAAGAGGTCAGGAAGTTTAGTCATTCGAAGTGTTTGTGTTTGGTTACGCAAGTGAACAGACGTACTTAAAGCCAGGAAGCGAGGCTGTAAATAACAAGCGTGTAGAGAGGAAATGCAGACACTTTGTGAAAACCATTTCAACGTTTCGTGCGATGTAGCCTCCGCCTTTTGTAGAGCATCCTAGTCACCGTCTTGGAAAAGAAAGGAAAAAAGTTAGTGGCTTCTTAGCTGAAATAAATAAAAAAATATGAAGTGTTGTTCCGTGGTTTCACAAAAGAAGGGAGAACAGAGGCCTCAATTTGTTATGGTGTTGGTCATTTCATGTTTCGTCACGGAACTCAGCAGTCAAGATAGAAGAACACTTGGAAGAGGAAAAGGTATGACATATATTATTCTTCTCATAGTAAATGATACCTTTACGTAAATATGAACTGTAATATATACACGTGTGATAACTCTCTGATACAACATGACTCAGTTTATACGTCGATATTATATTCACTGGCTAAACAACAATACATACGGTTGTTATAAGAACAATATTTCTCACTTCACTATGTAATATAACTGTTTTGGTGCGAATCTACCTCTCTATATAACATACCGATCGATGCATCCCACAAATAACACCTCAAATGAGAACAATAGTCCGATGAAGACAAGTAGTACACACAATCATCTCTAAAATACATAACAAGCGTTTTGGTGAACAACCTTTTGGTGAACAGCCTGAATAATTGTATTTTGGTTGCTATACGAGTTGTGGATGAAAAGCGATACAAATACTAAAAACATATTGTTTCGTAGGATCCACTTTATTAGCATACGTTGAGTGTCAACTATATAAATATGGTTGATTCCGTAAAGACGGGGGAAACCCAACCAAAAGCCCAACGAGAGACTCAGATAGACAACGAGACTGAGAGTCGATGACTACCCAGCCGACACCTTCTCCTGGGACGGTTTCCCCATGGCAATACCAATAGACTGTATGTAAATATTGTATATACTTTCTTGCTCTTAATATATCTGTTCTATTTTACTTTTGTGTTGCAGTTATTTATTTCAATATGTTTAGTCGAGCTTCAACATATATCCTTTTTGCTTACAACTGGCGAGTATCATATATGGCTATACATATTAATGTTCTCCTTATATATCTAAGCATGATTTCTATATATAATATTTATTAAAAAGAAGTCTACAATAAAGATGTTACAATATGTTTTAAAATCGTCTATATATTTTTTTATAATACGTATTTTTAATAATAGTATCAATATTTATATTTATATATCTGTATCATATTAATAGTCGTTAGTAATAATTTTTTATTGTTTTATTTATGAATATAATGAAACGGTAATTTATTGAGGTCATATTTTGTATAATTTGTATTTAATACATTTTGAATTATTATTACCGAATACATCTGCATTTAAAACCGGAAGTAAACGTTATTGAGTAAAGCTATTAGAGTTGTCTCTTCGTTAAGTAATGAGTTATTTCCTGTTTGATTTTTATAGATCAGTATATATGTTTTTATCCTTCTATAAATCGAGCGCATGTCCCACTTTCAAGGTAATCATCACACTAGATGATCTGAAAATCACCCCTTTCAGGTACATGATATCAAACAACCTAGACGCTTCAAAAGCATGTGCACCTAAGCTCACCCTGGCTATGCTATTAAAACAATGCTCCGTCGATATTAATCTAGTTCTCTCCAAACTTTAAAACAAATGCCGTACAGAATATTGCTTTCCTGACTGCTAGAAAACTGCTTCTCTGGTACCCGTGTTCAAGAATTCTGGCGAAAGAACTGAATCATTAAAGTATTGCTCCATTAGCCTTCTTCCGCTTTTAGCCAAAATATTTGAATCCATAATTAATTAACAAAGCTCTGTTCCACTAAACTTCGGATCGACTAACTATAGTGATTTAGGCAAGCGCGTTCCACACATATATCCTAACTGTAATATCTGAACTTATATACCGTTCACTGGGAAAAGCAGGACAGGGTACAGCAGTAACCTTCGATATATCTAAGCCTTTTCACAGGGTGTGGCACGATGGCCGTCTCGAGAAAAACATATCATATGGTATCACTGGAAGTATACTTAACATAATTAAATCCTTCAGGCGTAAGACTAGCGGCCAGGTCTTCCTCAACGGTCGTCTATCTACACAATATGATAAAAATGCGGGGGTTTCTCAGGGGTCTATCCTTGGCCTTTAATATTCTTAATATTCATAAATGACCAGTCTGATAAAATTGTCTCTGAGATGGGTATATTTGCTGATGTCACCACGCTGTATAACAGACACGATGGGAAAACAACTGAACTGATATCTAAGGAAATGGCAGAAAAAAAAACTAGACACATACCTCCAATCTGTAGTGGAATGGGGACAAAAATGGATGGTCACATTCAATGCTGAAAGGCTGAGCTCGTTCACTTCAATACTTACAAGAAACCTTCTCTACCCGAATCGCAATGGCTAAAGACACGTTGCCTGAAAGTATGTTTTAACTCCTCGCCTAACGCTCACAAGTAACATTTGTAACAAATACATAGAAAGCATTGTCAAGCCCGCTGCGAAGAAGGTGGTCTTTCGTTACCGTACTAGTAAGCTATTACGCCTGAAGTATTTCGTATTTTTATAAGGCTACTATTCGCCAATGTATGGAGTACTGTTGCCACATTTGGTCTTGTGCATTTGTTACTAGTCTCCCACTTCTGGACAGGGTTAAAAAGAGAGTCACCAACGTGATAAGTCCTGCACTGTCGTTTATCCTATCTACGAAATGTTGCATCCCTCTGTCTGTTCTACACGTATTTTAATGCTGAATGCTCTGACAAGCACTTTTTTTTACACAGTGATCACCACTTATCAAGGCCTGGAAGCCACTCAGGGATAAGGGTTATTGCAAGTACATTACGTTAGTGTGGAGATTTGATGAACTGTTTATTTAAGGGGGTGGTTCATTAGGAATTTGTTAACATTGGACTTGAATACATCCAAGTTGTAGTCTGCTCGAAGTAAATACCCCCGACAAACCCGACAAGCAGCTGAATCCTCCCTGACACAGTAGAGATCCTTAGATGTAAGAAAACCTCTAACTCCGATAGTTTCTTCCCCAGAACTGCTAAACGTTGGGACTTCCTTCCGGGAGTCTGCTTTCCCAACTGTACTGCCATGCAGAAATTCAAATGTAATGTGAACAGACATCTTGCTGCTCATCCACCTTTATAATATCCTCGCAACCCATGTCCCCGATAGTAGCGCTCTAGTTCAAATGGCACCTCGCCTTGTTTGGAATGAAAATTGAATTACACACACACATAACATAAATAATAAACATATATCTGCACACAAGCACACACACGTGCACACACACAAACGTATATATATATATATATGTGTGTGTGTGTGTATATATGTTCTAAGTATAGAGTTCATAATTAATGAATCGATCATTATGAATTATCGAATATCTTATCCAAGAACAAACATTTACTATATATTGGTGTCATTAAATGCCTTACGCATAAAACTATTTTAAGTTAACAAATCTGGTTAATACTATCTCATGAAAAAATATTCAAATTGTAATAATACGTATGTGTGTGGTATAAAATACTGACTTTGGTATGAATCATCCAATATATCAAGGGAGTATATCATTATAGGCTGTCCCTTAACACTACACCCTATACTTAAATTTATAAAAAAAAGTTCAAGGGGAAATTTAAGAAAAATAAATATTTATTGGTCGTGTCATTTCGAAGCTCAATGCTTTTCATCAGAAAAGGAAAAATTCCAATATTTTGAACTATGCAAATATAGAAAACAATGGATTAATGACATTTAAGAATGAAATGAGATTGAAGCAAAAAGAAATATAGTAAAATAATTAAACGTACATACACCATGTAAGGGTGAGTCAGAAGGATAGTAGATATGTAGATGATATTTAAAATATATAACCTCGTCTTGAAACCGTACTCTAAAGACTTCATCTGAACTTGTATCGTCTTAGTTTATTTTATTCTTTTTTTCGAAACTTCATTTTTCTTAACTTCCGGATTCTTTTATTTTCACTTTTATTTTTATTCTTTTTTCTATTTATATAGTACCCCCTATTTACTTTCTCTCTCTCTCTCTTTCCTTTCTTTCTCCACCATTTTTTCATCTTGCTTATTTTTCTTTTCTTTTCTTATTATTTTTAATCCCAATTATTAGTGGCGTATCCATTTTTTAATATTATCAATATCATTATAGTTTTTTTCTTAAATTTTCCCAGAACATGTCTTTATTGTTCTGATGATATAATAAAGTTATACATTCCATTTATTCCTAATCGTTCATTTAATCGGTTTATATATATATATATATATATATATATATATATATATATATATATATATACTTGTTTATTTATTGTTATATGAACATGCTCACATCCCGCTGCTACAAATAGCCACTTGTTTCAATCAAACAACAGATATCATCAGGCAGCGACTTGACTATTCAAAAGTTCAATGAATAATCATTTATTCATTGAACTTTTGAATAGTCAAGTTGCTGCCTGATGATATCTGTTGTTTGATTGAAACAAGTGGCTATTTGTAGCAGCGGGATGTGAGCATGTTTATATAACAATAAATAAACAAGTATTATCAGCTCTTTTTATTGAGCACTATCTAACAACCTCGTTGAATTCATTGGTCCATTACTTTTGAATATAAAAAAACGAGTATATATATATATATATATATATATATATATATATATATATATATATATATATATATTGAGTAAAATGATGCATGCTTTTTTAATTGAAAATCAGTTTCAAAAAGAAACAAAACAAACAAAAGCAATAGTTTCTACGATCGTTTCGGAAACGATGTTTTATTGAAATAGACAATGTCTTGAAAAAAAAATATGAAAAAGATTTTTTATATGTAAACAAAGTCTCCTCGTCAGCATAATAATGTGTGTGTGGGGAGGGGTTTGAAGACACCAAAATAAACTAGCATTTTAGTGTTGAGGCAGATATTCATTTTTTACGACCGTTTTTAAAGTTAGTTCTTATTTTAGTCCATATTTTTCTTGACATGTTGTTAAAAATTGTCTATTACAAACTATTAGAATAGCTCTAGGATATCCATACCTATCGAGATAATTATTTATCTACAATACAACGAGCACCGTTTTTCTTTTAATAGTATTAGTATAATTACTAATACATTAAAGTAAACTCTGCTCTTTAAACTCTATGTCTAATCCCCGCATAAATTTCCAGTAATTGCGAACGTTTTCGACCTCCATTGGTCATCCTCAGGCGAGTAGTAAAAAATAAAAAATGAAATTGAAAAATGAAAATAGCGAGAGGAAATGAAAAGACGATTAAAAGACGATTAAAGTCTCTTAAAATCATTAAAATACTCAAAAGGACTCCGTTTCGTTTTGAGTTAATCGTTGGTTTATTAATGTGGATTAACAAATCCTCAAAGATCGGGAGGCCCACCTCGCAACTTTGAGACAGTTAAAATGACCGTATTATTCATTAATATGTCTTTAAACTCATTTTTAGGGGTGTGGTGTGCTATGAGGTGCTGAGTGATTGAACTATTCGGGGAAGACAGGAGACATGTTAAACGACGGGAGATGCTGGTTCGAGTCATGCCAATGTACGAATTATTTTTGGAGACGCATTCTCTTATGGGAAATTTAAAGATGTGCACGGGATTTCTAGTTTTCAGCATACTGCCATCGGATGTAGGGTTATTTTTTATTAGTAAAAGAAAAGAAGGATTACAAAAAAAGTCAGCGTGACATTTATTCGCTCTAATAATCAACTATTAGTCTTCCACTAATCAGCAGGAGTTCTTTTTTTCATGGTAGAGATTTCACCAAAAAATCTACACATTACGAACGAAGCTGTTATTTTCTTTTATTAACAACTTTTACTGTAAACTTTCATACCCGGCAACGCTGGGATACGGGGCTGCTAGTAAAGAATAATAATTGATGAGTTATAAAAATATTCTTATTCCGGTAAACATTTATCTTTATAATCCACCTTCCACTCTAGAATATTGTTACCGTATTTCCTCTGCACTTTTCTTCTTATGATGTCTACAATGGTATCAGTGCAATTAGTAGAATTGTGTATACCGATGAAATATGACGTTTGTTATCGTCTTAGAATCTCAGTGGTAGTTGCAGCCAGCTCATTGTGTTAATACATCTTTCTTTTGTGCAGTGATTCACGTTTTCTGTTCGGTGATTAGTATTTGGATTTGATGCTTAACTAATAATAATATCCGATCTCTTGTATATTTATTATCCGTTGCGTTCTGATATAAAAGACCAAAGCAAGTTTGATAATACGCAGTAAGACAGGCATATTTTAAGAACATTTATAAAACATCTCTTGCTGTCAATGGCTGTTTCTTTCTGCCTCCTTCGACCATTCCGACAATCTCTATCATCCTCTCCTTCAACCTAACCCTTTTTTCTCTTGATCTCTTTTCCACTAATTGACCACCAACCCTAACTTCATTCGAGTCGGCCATATTTTCATAAATCCACCGCTTCTATTCGACTTGCTTCAATGGATCGCCTGACAAAAGATCCCTTCTTTTGTAACCGTTATTCGTGCAAGTGCATTATACTGTCCGGACCCCCACTCGCCTTGGATAGTGAGTGGAGCAGGGAAGCCCTGGCTTCAGTGAAGCCACTGATTTGTTCAGTGACCATTAGAGTAAGTCTTGAACCAAAGGCAAATCCTATTTATTGAGCCAATTTTGACTTTGCCTGGACGCAACGACCAAGTCCAATTGTTATCGAGCGCCGCTTTCATTATATTTCCCTTTTTGTCTTCTCCACTTCGTACATTGTCTCCGGCTTCCTTTCCTGAACCCAACGTGGTGGGGTCTCTCAGCTAATAAAGTGCCAATCGTGCTCGGGAGACGGGAATATCATTCAGCACGCACCCGATACGAACAATGAAATAAATTTGCGCCATGGCAAGTCATCAACCATTTGCTTCTGTTCTATAGACGTCTGAAGCCAACCTCCCATTGTTTAGGAACATCAGCATCATTATCAGTTAACAGTGCTTTTGTAATTATCAGTTTATTCCATCGTTCGAAGGAATTGTTTTCCTTAATGATTTTAGCTCAGACTCGATCAATCCGCATCAATTCGTATTCTAATAGGATGTATTGTATTCTGAAACATGAACTCGAAAATTATTAATATACGTTACTTTAATTCATTAAATATAGTTTAGTGAGTCTTTTTTACATAATTTTGTTTATGATTTTTACAGACACGGATTGAAAATTCGTATTATATCCACTATTCGAATTATTCTTTCCATTACTAAATATTGGGTCCAATTTAATATAGTAATAAATACGAAATCTGCATTCATCAAAATATCATATTTAAGCGTATTTTAATCCCGGGAAATGTCGGGCGGCCTGCTAGTATATATATATATATATATATATATATATATATTTATATATATGGGTGTGTGTGTATATAAAGTTATAAATATATATGGCAATTAAGCTACACAGAATATTCCGCGTATATATTTTATAACTTACTACCTTGCTCTACCTACGTATTGAGACTGTTGAAGAAAATACTTAAAGTTTACACATAAATGTATACTTTCGTATATTAATTTATGTGATTAAATGAAGTAGTTATATATATATATATATATATATATATATATATATATATATGTGTGTGTGTGTGTGTGTGTGTGTGTGTATGTGTATACATCAATAGTGTGTGCGTTTGGATTCTTAATCCGGCAGGGTGATGTGATGCGTCTAGTGTGCTAGGTATAAGTTAGTGTTAAGTTCATGCCTGCCTACCTTCTTGCTTCCAGCTTACACCGCTGGCTAGCCTCGTGTTAAAAGGAAGCAGCTAATGCATAAGTCTTCTCTGCCAGTATATAGCCTCTCCATCATCAAGAATCCTACATCGCCTTTACCTTGGCCACACACGGAAACTGGGGGCCCCATGCTAAACTTGTAGGAGATCTAGTTGTAGTAGCAGACCCCAGAGGCAGTGCGTTATGGCCCACCGATGTGTAGATATGCTCTGGCAAACTGCCAATCCCTACCCCATTGTCTTGTGAGTAACCTTGGTTGGGCGAAGACTAGGGGAACTAACCCCAAAATCAAACACCACTTCCTTGTAAGCCTTATCACAGCAAAAGACTAAGGCATGAGAACTCTGACTTCAAATCTAACTCCTGCCTTGCTGTTTTCCTTAAAAGGCGATGGAACCTCATCCAGAAAGAAAAGGCGTAGTAGTGGATACGATAGGGCGACTGTTTACCTCAGTAAGATTACTTCCGGCCAGACATGAGCGTTGGAGGTTCAGAGGGCGTCTATTTGATGCGCAACAGATACTGCACCTAAACTGCGCAAGCAAATTTGGAGCCAAGATGATAATTCCTATGGCAATGGAGTGAGACTACGCCAACACCGAAGGATAAAGCACTGAAACCCCCAACTAGTCATCGTCAAGATTGACGGACTTCATGATAATGATGATGATGATGATGATGATGATACATCAACATATAGTTAAAAATGCATGTATAAAATACATTAATTTACTAAAAATGTATTTCCAATAAAAATATTTTAAATGAAATATTTTGTTGTCATATCCGTCATCGGAAATGTGCTACTGTAATTCAGCAAAGGATTGTCAGCATTAATTTTGCTACTTTTCATTAATTCTTCCTCGTTTATTATTATTCGTAGTATTAGAAAAAGATGTACTAATAATAGGAAGAGAAATAGTAATACTATTAGTCTTTGTCATAACCAAGGCAATATAATAATGTGAAAAGAAAAATAAGAAGAAGGAGGCTTTTCACGAGGCAACTAGAAAAGCTTGTACATACGATCAGAATCTTTAGTCAGGTCATTAGAATGGACTTCCGAATGGAAAATTTTAGAGAGGAAAAACACCTTAGTGAAGAGTAATAAACAGGCGCATCAGGAGTCCATGAAAGCACTTGATAAGCATGATTCCTAATAATATTTGAGTGAAAACGAATTTCTACGAAGAACAAGAAAACTCTTATAGGCGTCTTCATGGTAAAATTGATAAATAACTGAGTAGTATCATAAGTAAAATATTCTTGACCATTCATAAATTGCACAAAAGAAGGACAGATTGGGCCCTATGCTAAAATGGATCGAGTAGGTTAAATATTCACTTTGCACAGTTAAGGTAAACTTATGATACAACTTTGCAACAACGAGGTGTATTTAACAGAAAGGCATTTACACAATACACAATAACAAATATTAACCTCGTTCTAAACATTAAAGATGACGGAATTTCATTTGGTGAAAGGGTACAATATTTCAGGAACAAAGAAAATAGTTGGTTGGTTAACATCGGGAATCAAATGATTTGATTTAGAGTCGGAGAGCAAGCTACAGTCGTTCAAATACGTAGTCCACAAGAAAAATAAGATAATCCGTTCTGAAATGCGAAGTAAATAGTTATCAAATGTAGCCCCTAGAAAATACGATCCAGTATTTCGTCTTGAGCCGACATGTATCCGAAGCAAATTACATTTACAACTGTCATAAGAAATTGTCACGTGTGTTTCATTCATACGCTGCTCGATTTCGGGGATATTTATTCAAGCGTTAACAAGAAAGGTGTGAAGCAACGGCCAGAAACAGCGATGAAAAACACGATTGAATGTATACTTGTCTATACGCCTGCTTGTAGCAAGGGAGGTTTTGCAAGAATGAAGTTATTATTTTGTTTACAGAACTGTCCTATGTTTATTGAATAGTTTAAACACCCGCACACGCAATGCGTATTGGTACATTCAATACACACAAGTATTATGAAGCAGGGTATTTTATACAGACATGCAAATAGATATAGTGCTGGGGGTATGCCACTATATATCTGGACCAGAAAATTCCAAATTCCAATGTCCAATGCGGTCCAGCTGAAGTATAATTCTGATTGGCTGCACGTAATCGAGATAGGTAGATTGTTTTTTTCTAAGAAAGTATAGAATATAGTTTGTTGGAACGGTGAAGAAAGAAATTCTAATTTTGTTTCTATTCAATAAGTTAGTATATTTATGCAATGCTCGAAGATTTTTGTCAATAGTTTTGATGAACATATTATGGATATTTGTTTGAATATTCTTAGTGAATAGTAACTCATGTCATGCAAAACTAAGCCGTTGAGTTTTGCCGTTTAAAATATTGATGGCGTTGTAGCATTGTTAAACGGTAATAACAAATACTAACTCACTGGTGTTGAAAATGATGTATTACAGAAGTATGTCACAAAAGTACACGTCATGGTTCTGGAACCATAACTACCAGGAATCAGTATCACGAGAATTCAATGTAACCTCCTTTATTATCTTTAGTGAAGTCCATTTTATCCTCAAATCAGCTCATCACATATATGATAGCGTTGGCGTATTTGTGTATATAAATATAACTATCTCTATTATCATTACCGAGATCGGTTAAAGATTTGTTTTTTATCGACACATAATATAAAAACGTTGTTCATTTAATTTAGTATCTATCAGAGCTGTGCTCGAAAGACTAATCAATGCTTCTATCGTAACCCGACTTTCTTAAAGCATCTTGATAGTATGTTGAGTTATCCATCAAATATCTGTTCGGGATATGAGATAATGGAACTTCTTTAAGCATATTTGGTACTATAGAATTATTAATAGATAAAGGATCGTTGGATGCTTTGTGTGTATAATGTACTAGTTGTCTAGGTTTTGAGTAGTGTTCAAATGTTTTACATAAATTAAAAAAATAATAATAGGGCTCTTTCCTAGGACTACCAAATATTCTCTGTATGAAATACATAAATATCCAATCTGGGAATTAAGGTTAACTTTGATGTCTTAAACGTTTTAATAGTAAAGATGTGAAGAACAATAGTTTCCATCTCTTCATGTAATCAGTTAACTGTATCATGGTATCTGTGTGGTCTCTTAGTCTTATCTCATTCCAGGAAAATAATAATCTGGACTGGCGGAGTATCCAGCTAAGTGATCCTACTAGATATTGCAGTGCGGTATACTTCATATGAGTCGGTGCGTTTTATTTTGAATTTAAAATATGTTATTTTGAATATATGGTCAGGTTTTGCATGTAAGGTAAAGTGTCCTAAACATGGTTTCAAAATGGTATGCACAGATAGCAAAGTAATTCGAGGATGGTGTTTACGATGAAATTCAAACTCTTTATATGTACACACAACGACACACACATACAACACACACACACCCATATATATATATATATATATATATGTGTGTGTGTGTGTGCGTGTGTGTGTGTGTATGCGTGTGTGTATGCGTGTGTGTGCGCGCGTGTGTATATGTGTGTAGATACGTTGATTTGAATGCTTATCAAATAATGTACCAATGTATACGTAAGCAACCATGGCTTCCTAAAATAAAATGCAAAGAAATATAAATGTTATCATGGAACTCCAATCCATGGTGAGGATGTAGTGTCACCAATCACCTGACTTTGTGGATCAGAACGTACATTAACAGAAGAAAAGAATGTTATCAAAAAAATCAAACAAAAAAAAATAATTCACAACAAAATTTGTACCAGGAACAAAAGAAGCAGACGGCGTCAAAGAGAACGCTTTGAGTTCAAGCCTTGCATGTAAATCGGTAGATCATAGACACGTTTTTCACGCTTGGCTGCAGCGATCGGAAATCCTCGGAGCCTTGCAAGAACATGAAATTCATGGGACGCATTTTTCTACCTTCAGAATGTCAAGACAATTTATCGGTATATGGAAAAAGTTGACGATGTCAATCCTGTTTTCTATCGTATGCATGTGCGTACGTATGTATGTACGTGTGTATGTATGTATTCATCTATCTACCTATCTATCTATTCATCGATATTGCTATCTATTTATTTGTCCATTAAACTTTCTATCCTTCTTTTCTTTTATCTATCTATCAATATATCTATCTATCTACATTTACGGTTTTCAATTGTTGGCACTAACCAACAATGTTAAAGAAACTCTATGAAAATATTATTTTGCTATTTTTTCACGTATTTTCTTAAGTATTTTGGTAAAATAATTAATACAAAAGTGGGTCGTTTGTTTATTTATTTTTGCCGAGACAAGGCGAAGAAGGTCTCACTATAGAATTATGTCCACCGTCGACACTTCAAATTCGCGCATCTTCAGCCATGGGTGTCGATAATACTTCTTCTTTTTGCTAGGCTGTACTTGTGGCCGCACTTTGCACATTGTATTGTTTTCGCAAGTAATTTCCGTTGTTGACAAAAGTCAATTACGGTGTTCGGCGTCTGTAACTGTTGTTGACCCACAACGGTCAAATTCATGTTTTGTTCTTTTCATCTTGAGCCGTTCCATATAAGTTAACAAATTTACCGAATCTCCATTTCCAACGGTTACTACATTGTTACTACATTGTTTTTTTTTATAATTACATTTTCACCCCAAACAAGGCACATATGTTTTTGTCGAGGACGACCTGGATTTTTCTCTTGTCTAAGAAGGATTCAATTATGCTAAGTATTCTACCAGTGATACCGTATGATTAAATTTTCCTGAGGAGGCCCTTGTGCCATACCCTGTCAAAAGCCTCAGATATATTTAGAGCTACCGCTCTGCCCTCCCCCTCTTTCTTTTTGTTTTGTTCTTTTACATAGAAATCACAAGGTAACAAGGTCTGGAGGCCACTCGAGGATAAGGGAGTTAATGGGTATGCAGTAGTCAATGGAATTATAGCGTAGTAAACATAAGTAGTGGACATTTTGTAGATTAGATTACTTAGGGAGACGGTTCATCAAGAATTTGTTTACGTTAGACTTGAAGACAATCAAATTGTCGTCAGCTGGAAAGCAAGCAAACGGAAGAGCGCTCCACAAGCGTGCAGCCCTAAGAAAGCGGCGTTGTTCATGGAATCTACGTATACAGATAAAGACTGTTGGAAATTATTGATAACAGTTTTGGTTAGATGAGTGTTTTTCGTGAAAGTTTGGCAAGGGGGATTATAGATTGAAGCTCAGACGAGCACTTGTCATGAAAATAATGGAAAAGCGGAGATAGGCCCGCAATGTCTCTTTTCTGAGAAAAAGGTTGCAGGGAAGAAAAAAGGACATCCCCACTAAGCTACGAAGTCTATTTTGCAATGTGCCTTGTTTGGGGTGAAAATGTAATAAAAAAAAACACTTATACTCATGAAGTTATATATAACTTGCACTCATCATTTATTATATATATATATATATATATATATAAATGTAATTGTCTGTCTGTTTGTGTGTATGTGTATCTGTGTGTATACATTTCTCTACCCAACTGCTTTGTCAATTTTCAGTCTACAGACTCGAGGTATGGAGATTTGGGAAAATCTTTTTAATGGTTTTTTTGGCAGGAAATTTCGTTGCCAAGGGATCAAACTTCAAAGTGTGATAACGAGTAGAAATATTTTCTTCTTAACTTTAATTCAATGTTTAAAAAACGTAAATTAGACAAAAGGGGGTAAATAAGTGATTAGGCATTAAAAATCTCCATTAAGATCTCTTTGGGCCGACAGTTTTCAAAATGAACGTCGGCAAAGGGGTGGGCAACATCATTTAAAAATATGGTATTATACTATGAATTACTAGTGAGGGTAAATAAAAAATATTAGGGGAAAGGAGAAAAGCAAACACTCTCATCGAACACACATGAGTTTCAAATTATGGTTATGTTTTTTCTGCTTACGGTTGACGCAAATTGATACAGACCACCTCGAGAATTTTTAAGGGGATTTACGATCGTACTCAGTGTAAGATAGATAAAGTGCATCCGTGAACCTTCCAGTGCAGATCTGGCACTGCAAAAATGTTCGCGGATGGCCGACTTTTGAGCCTGTACACGCCCGGATGTTGGCCATTTTTGTACCTACGTATCCAAGAAGGATATGTTGGAAAAGTCTAACCTTCAGGCGCTAAATGGTATACCCACGTAGTCAGTTTTGTAGATAGTTTCGTTTTATAAACATTGAATTAGACCTAAAGAGAAAACATATTTTTGTTTTAATTCTTTATTACACTTTTTATTCTTTAATAATTCATAATAAAAAGCAAGATAATTAATAATAATAGAACTGCGCTCAGTATTATTGAAATGTTCTTTATAATTATGTACGCATAAATATATTTTTACACCCACATTCATATATATATATATATATATATATATATATATATATATATATATATATATGTAGATAGATCGATAGATCGATAGATAGATAGATAGAGGCAGGCCGATAAAAAGGAAAGCTGACATATGAACCGATTAAGAACAGAGATACAATGAAGGTCGGGTTTGCAGGTGTAACCAGCCTAGGTAAACGCCATGTCAGTGGGGTCAGCTAGAAATGTCTCCTCGTTGTCGATTGCACATGACCTCATCATACGATATGATAAATCAAATTTCAAAATAACCTGACCACCGGCATCGATACCGTATCAAATCACAAGTCAAGATTACCTGATATGAAAGAGTGTCATTGTGTAAACCACAAACGATATCAACTTCGTCAGCATTTTACTCATAGCCTTCAAGTATTTTCTCTCTCTCTCTCTCTCTCTCTCTCTATATATATATATATATATATATATATATATATATATATATATATATATATATATATATATATAGTAAGTTATGAAAATATATAAGGCAATTGAGCTACACAGAATATTCCGCGTTTCCTTCTCGTGAATATTCGCCAGGCTTATGCGCAAAGTTGTGGTTAGTGCGCTTTTTTTATATAGGCACATGCTATTGCATTTTCTAGTAATCCTATTAGTTTTCTAGTTCCCGGCGCACCCATCCTAATCAGCCAATGGGAGGGCACTTATCGTAAAAAATAATATCTAGCTACCTAGCTCTACGTATGTATCGAGCACCGTTGAAGTAGATACTGGAAATTTACGCATAAAATTATATATTTGTATATTAATTTATGATTCAATAAAATATACACACACACACATATATATATATGCATATATATATGTATATATATATGTGTGTATGCTGTTGCATGGAATCGATATTGCTTCGTCGTAATGCCACAGAAAATATACTACAGTATCAACACTTAAAAAATACATGATGAATACTATTACGAGACGACTAGTAATTGTAAGCATAATGGGCAGAAGTAGATTTTCTAAGAAAACGAATAAGCAAGTATATATTCATGTTATATTTGAAGAGGGGCATATACTTCCTTTGCCAAACTTTCCCAACATGTACCCGTCTAACAATTATTAACAATTTCCCTCATTTTAAATCTGTGCCTACATCTAAACGCAAATTCAATGAACAAAGCTTCTTTCGTAGAATTTCTGTCCTGTGGAACATTGTAACGCAGCTCTGACTTTAAACTAACTACAACATGGTTGTCTTCAAGTCAAATGTAAACAAATTCTTTTTGAACCGTCCGATTATAGATTAATTTCTACGCAATCAGTAGCACTAGAGATCACTACGCTCATCAACATTTTCCTCGAGGGGAATTTGGGCCTTAATAACTGGTAATTTCCTTGGTTAAGATAAGTGGAGAAGTTGTGATAATTATTTCAATAGATATGATTTCTTTAGAAAGAAACTTGTTTCGTTTTTTTCTTTTGTTGTTTTTGTGTTTTTTTTTATTAGAGGCAGAGAAATGCAGAAGCAGGTACGACTATGTTCTTGTTAAAAAAATCGTAACGGGCTACTATTTAGAAACACTCTTTGACATACAATAATTTTAGTGGCGCTCTGCTAATATCTAACACCAGCAATCGGTGGTTAAGAAGTATTTTGTAGTTAAAGGAAATAAGCATTAAAAATATACATGCAAGTGATATACCCGATGCGATTTGGGCATCGGATGAGCTTGTATTAATGAACACCCAGGAAGAACTATCTACTCTCATATTCAAGTGATTTAATTTTCTTTAAAAAATGTTAATTATATTTTCATCCTCTGCTCACATTACACTAGAACTTCTGCATGTCAGTACACTTGGGGAAGCAGGAACCCGAAAGGGAATTCCAGAGTCTAGCAATTCTGAAGAACTAACAATTAAAATAGAAGAGTTTCTTCCATCTAGGGATCTCTAATATGTAGGGGTGTGCCTTTGTTGCTTGTCGGGTTTGTCCTGGGAAATCAAGTCGATAGGGTACGAGAGCTTGTAGTTCTGAGCATCCCCATTAAAATACGTGTAAACAGACAGAGGGATGCAACATTTCGTCGAATGGGACAGACGTTGAAGTTTAGATGACATTTCAGGACCTATCAAGTTGCAGATTCTCTTTTTAACCCTGACCAGTAGTGAACGCACCAGCCCAAACATGACAACAACACTCCATACATGGGCAAATGGCGGCCTTGTAGAGGTACAAGAGACTTTTAAATGTAAGTAACTTTCTAGTGCGGTATCGAGAGCCCACCGTCATTGCAGCAGACGTGACAATGCTCTTGATTCATCTGTTCCAACTTATGTTCCCTATGAACGTTAAGCCGAGGAGTTTGAACGAAGTACTTTCAAATAATGCATCTTTAGCTATAATTATTGGTTGTTGAGAAGGGTTCTTGTAATTATTCAAGGAAACGAGCTTAGTCTTGGCAGCATAATAGTAATAAAAAAATGCAAACTCAACCCGTTAAATACAAAGTAGCTGATCAGCTGCTTGGTTCCCACCAGATTTGGCAAATAACAAATAGGATCCTGAACAGAAGTGTGCGTTCTGTCCCAACGATTATCAATGGACCAGAGGTAATCTCGTCAGCATCAGACAAGGCAAAACTATTTGCCAAGAACTTTGCAGCTAATTCTACCCTATGCGACGAAGGCCATCAGCTCCCAATATTTACTCCTATAACACAGAACACGCTAGGTTACATACAAATATCTGTGCATGAGGTCGCCAAGCTAATCAAGAACCTTGATTCCAGTAAAGCAACTGGCCGCCACGACATTCCAACTATAGTGTTAAAAAAGCTTCAAACAGAATTTGCTCCCATACTTACGAAACTGTTTAAGCGTTGCCTTAAGGAGAAGTGCTTTCCAACATCCTGGAAGACCTTATCAGTATGCCCTGTATTTAAGAATTCAGGTGTTAAGTCATCTCCCTCTCAGTACAGACCAATAAGTCTCCTGTGTGTCATGAGTAAGTTGCTAGAATCCATATTAAATAGACAAATAGTCAACCACCTCAGCAGAAATAACATTATTAGTGACATGCAATATGGTTTCCGTTCTGCAAGATCTACCACAGATGTGCTAACGGTTATATCTCATAGGATTAGCGAATCTCTTGACAAAGGCTTCCTTTCTAGGGCAATTGCTCTTGACATATCAAAGGCCTTCGACAAGGTATGGCATAAAGGCCGACTTCACAAGATTTCCAGCTACGGTATAACTGAAAATGTTTTCTCAATCATTAAATCATTTCTCTCTGATAGGATCAGAAGAGTAGTGGTCGATGGACAAAAATCAGAGGCCTTCAGTATTAATGCTGGAGTCACTCAGGAGTCCATCCTGGGCCGAACTCTCTTCCTGATCTATATCAATGATCCCCCTAAACACATACTTAAATCATTCGTTTACATCTATGCTGATGATACGACGATCTACGGCAACACATCAAAGGCTGTAAATGACAAAGTTCTCCCCGATTCTCTCTCCTCTGATCTCGCGCGCGTGGTTCAGTGGGGGAAGATGTGGCTGGTTACCTTTAATGCATCTAAAACCAAACTTCTATCTTTACATCATCAACGCTCTGATCCCCATCTGGCATCAATTGAAATGGATGGCTCTCGTCTACGAGAAGCCCCATGTTTTGACAAGCTTCTGGTCTTGACCTTTACTCCTGATCTGAAATGGAACACGTACATCAAGTCTGTTGCCAAGGTCTACTGCTCTAGAAGATATCTCACTATTGATGCAATTCTCTATCCATATAAAAGCTAAGTACGCCCAAGGATGAAATACTGGTGCCATATCTGGGCAGGTGTTGCTAAAAACAGCCTTTTCTCTTCCCTGCAACCTCTCTCCCACAGAAGAGACGTTGCGAGCCTATCTTTGTTTTATCATTATTCCCATGGCAGATGCTAGTCTGAGCTCCAATCTCTGGTCCCCCTTCGCCATTTTTTTACGAAAAATACCCGTCTAGCTGAAACCACCGTCAAAAATTTTCCCCACTCTTTATATGTGCCTAAATCAAAACGTAGATTCCATGAACAAAGCTTCTTTCTTAGAACTGCACGCCTGTAGAACTCTGTTTTGTCTGCCTGCTTCCCACCTGACTATAACCCGAATATCTTCAAGCCCCACGTAAACAAATTCCTGATGAACCGCCCACTTTAGTAGACACTTTATTAAATCTCCACACTAACGTAGTGTACATGCAATAACCCTTAACCCTGAGTGGCTTCCGGGCCTTGATAAGTGGTGCCCACCTTGTAAAAAAAGCATTGCACATTACTATCCATTTTTGACTTAATTCAAACTGGAGGTCTCCCTATAGGGTTTCCCCCATTGCTTTTGGTATGTGTCTATTCGTCTTCCCCTCGTGCCTCTTATAGAGCGTGGTGTCATCAGCATATATATACCCATCTCAGTGTCTATTTTATCTGGAAGGTCATTTATGAACATCAGGAATAATAAAGGTCCAAGGATTGACCCTTGAGGTACACCCGCATTTATATTATTGTTTAGACGTACAACTATCGAGGAAAACCTCGATTGTACATTTATTAAAGAAGGATTTAATTAGGTTGAGTAGTTGTCCAGTAATCTCATAGGATGTGATTTTAATGAGACTATCATCGTCCTATATACCCTGCCTTTGTTATATCTAGGGTTCCACTCTCTCCTCCCCTGCCTTATCCTGTGCATGTTGTATACGTTCAGAGATTACAGTTAGAATATCTTTAGTAGAACGGGCTTACCTAAATCCATATTGATAGTCGGCTTTAATATCAGTATCTCACGGTTATAACCATTGACCTGTTACTATATTGATTAGGTTAGGAGTAAGAGTGAGGAACTCCTACTGAATCAATCTACATCACGATTCGTTCACTTGCCATTTTATCGTCCTCTCCTCTTTTTACTTCGAAAGTACAGTAAGAATTGAACACTTGATGCGAATTGCAAAAAAAAAAAAAAAAAAGAGGTGCTTGTTGTCGTCGTCGTCGTCGTCGTCTTCATGTTTCGATGCAGCTGACAAAACAACACAATTGATCTAAATTGGCACGCTAAGAAAACAATAAAAAGCAAAAACACATTAGACGAAAAACAATAAAAACACACAACTATGAACGAGCATTGTAAAGAAACGTCCTTCAAATTATACGTCTTGTGACGAAAAGTGTATTTTTTTTACATCTTAAGTTTGACAATCTGGCAAACACGTGTTTCAAAATTAGGTGTGATAGATTGAGGGAAAAAAAACAAATATTCGGGAGACTCTCATAGAATTATATGGACGGTTTAAACGTGCTCTCTGAGGCGTAAGACTAACAAACCAAAGGGCCGGTCATCTTACGGACAGTTAATTATCTAAAATTCGGAATTAAATCTCAAAATAAGAAGATCGACAAAGCATATTGCGAATAAGCGTAGACCCTAATTGTCTGTATTTTTGAGATGAGGTGTTTTAATTGATTGAGATTGTCGGACTGACTTCCTCATCTTGGTTGTTTGAGTCACAACGTTTCGGCCGTTTTGCCCTCCGGCCTTCATCAGGTGTTTTGTATCGAACTGGGGAACCGTTTTTTTTCGATACAAAACACTTGATGAAGGCCGGAGGGCAAAACGACCGAAACGTTGTGACTCAAACAACCAAGATGAGAAAGTCAGTCTGACAATCTCAATCAAGCGTAGACCCATCTAAATAAATGCGTTTTTAAACTGAAAATGAAAAACAAATCTACGGACAAAATTACTTATAGAGGTGCGAGGATGTATTAATATATATATATATATATATATATATATATATATATATATATATATATATATATGTGTGTGTGTGTGTGTGTGTATGTGTGTGTGTGTGTGTGTGAGTGTGTGTGTATAAATTCACATAAAGAGAGAGAGAGAGAGGGGGAATGGCAAATGAACATAGAAAAATAATATGAACATTGTAAATAAATCGGATAGATCGGGAGATAATCTGAGTTTTGCCTTGTTAATAGAGCATATTAAGTAAACACTTTCAATAAAAAAATAAATAGGTTTATAGTGAACAAATAATTACGCACTAAGAACAGCATAAGTTTACGTATGTTTATCACTGTATAATATGAGTTGATAGATTTATAATAAAAAAAATAGACTTTACTAGTTGCCAGCCGTGGAAAATTGTATAAATGAACGATCGGAAACTGTAGACAAAAAAAAAACGAACGAATAAATCAAACGGAATCATCACATTGCCGACACGCTTTTTATTTCTTTGCTGACGACTTGCTCTCGAGATATTCGTTGCAAACAATGTGATCGTAATGAATCTACCCGAATCACTGCTGAGCGTCCCATGTCTTTTCGCTGATTGGCCAATTGATCGACCTTCTAAAAAAAGCGCTCTTTATTTTTGTTTAACTCGATGAACAATTGTGCATTTTACCACACTCATAAATCATTCGAGCGCCTTTTTACTCGAAAAAATATCGACATAACATTAATAAATGATGCAACGTTTATTAGTTTCCAAAAACAAGTACTTCATTTTACACGATTTATAGTGAAACCTAGTGAAACCTAGTCGAACTGTAATATATTACTTGTATTATTATCTTTAGTGTTCTTAAGCTACTTTGCTCCGGTCACCGTTTTCGATCCGTCGAGCTAGTTCATACTAGGAGGTAACTACTTATCATGATAATGGTCAAGGAGAATGTTTATTGGAGGATTATCGTCTCCCCAACAGCGACGAAAACAATGGCTGAGATGGTAATAAGATTATTTAACAAGTATAGAAAAAGTCTGTTAAACAGGGGATTGTTAACATTAGACTTGAAGACGAACATGCTGTATCAGACTTGAAAGTAAAGGCTTTAATCTCATTCCAAAAATGTTACTTTCCAAGAAACAGAAAACCTTTAAACTTCTTTAAAACTTTTCAACTTTTTAAAACTTCTCGATGAGCTTAGGTATACAGCGTCTAATGTATGAAATGGTTATATTTTCAAATTTTTGTTTACTACATTGATGACGTCACTAATATATTATGACGAGATTTAATATTTTTGCATAGTTTTTTTTATGCTATACCTATGTGACTAATATGAGATATGTGACGAATGTGAGATATTCAAATAATGTGAGATATGTGAGTAAGGTGAGATATGTGACTAATGTGAGATATGTGACTAATGTGAGATATGTGACTAATGTGAGATATGTGATTAATGTGAGATAAGTGACTAATGTGAGATATGTGAGTAAGGTGAGATATGTGACTAATGTGAGATATGTGAGTAATGTGAGGTATGTGACTAATGTGAGATATGTGAGTAAGGTGAGATATGTGAGTAATGTGAGATATGTGACTAATGTGAGATATGTGACTAATGTGAGATATGTGATTAATGTGAGATATGTGACTAATGTGAGATATGTGAGAAGGTACGATATATGACTAATGTGAGATATGTGACTAATGTGAGATATTCAAATAATGTGAGATATGTGACTAATGTGAGATATGTGAATAATGTGAGATATGTGAATAATGTGAGATATGTGACTAATGTGAGATATGTGAGTAAGATGAGATATGTGACTAATGTGAGATATTCAAATAATGTGAGATATGTGATTAATGTGAGAGATATGACTAATGTGAGATATGTGAATAATGTGAGATATGTGACTAATGTGAGATATATTACTAATGTGAGATATGTGAATAATGTGAGATATGTGACTAATGTGAGATATGTGACTAATGTGAGATATGTGAGTAAGGTAAGATATGTGAGTAATGTGAGATATGTGACTAATGTGAGATATGTGACTAATGTGAGATATGTGAGTAATGTGAGATATGTGACTAATGTGAGATATGTGACTAATGTGAGATATGTGAGTAAGATGATATATGTGACTAATGTGAGATATGTGACTAATGTGAGATATGTGACTAATGTGAGATATGTGAGTAATGTGAGCTATGTTAATAATGTGAGATATGTGAGTAATGGGAAATATGTGAATAATGTGAGATATGTGACTAATGGTAGACATGTGACTTATGTGAGATATGTGAGTAATGTGAGATATGTGAATAATGTGAGGTATGTGACTAATGTGTGATATGTGAGTAAGATGATATATGTGACTAATGTGAGATATGTGACTAATGTGAGATATATGACTAATGTGAGATATGTGAGTAAGGTGAGATATGTGAGTAATGTAAGATATGTGACTAATGTGAGATATGTTATTAATGTTAGATATGTGAATAATGTGGGATATGTGAGTAATGTGAGATATGTGAATAATATGAGATATGTGACTAATGTGAGATATGTGAATAATGTGAGATATGTGACTAATGTGAGATATGTGAGTAATGTGAGATATATGACTAATGTGAGATATGTGAGTAAGGTGAGATATGTGACTAATGTGAGATATGTGACTAATGTGAGATATGTGACTAATGTGAGATATGTGAGTAATGTGAGATATGTGACTAATGTGAGATATGTGACTAATGTGAGATATGTGAGTAAGATGAGAAATGTGACTAATGTGAGATATGTGAGTAATGTGAGATATGTGAATAATGTGAGATATGTGAGTAATGTGAGATATGTGAGTAATGTGAGATATGTGAGTAAGATGAGATATGTGACTTATGTGAGATATGTGACTAATGTGAGATATGTGACTAATGTGAGATATGTGAGTAATGTGAGATATGTGACTAATGTGAGATATATGACTAATGTGAGATATGTAAGGTGAGACATGTGAGTAATGTGAGATATGTCACTAATGTTAGATATGTGACTAATGTGAGATATGTGATTAATGTGAGATATGTGACTAATGTGAGATATGTGACTAATGTGAGATATGTGAGTAAGATGAGCTATGTGAGTAATGTGAGATATGTGACTAATGTGAGATATGTGACTAATGTGAGATATGTGATTAATGTGAGATATGTGACTAATGTGAGATATGTGACTAATGTGAGATATGTGAGTAATGTGAGATATGTGACTAATGTGAGATATATGACTAATGTGAGATATGTGAGTAAGGTGAGATATGTGACTAATGTGAGATATGTGACTAATGTGAGATATGTGACTAATGTGAGATATGTGAGTAAGATGAGATATGTGACTAATGTGAGATATGTGACTAATGTGAGATATGTGAGTAATGTGAGATATGTGACTAATGTGAGATATGTGAATAATGTGAGATATGTGACTAATGTGAGATATGTGACTAATGTGAGATATGTGACTAATGTGAGATATTCAAATAATGTGAGATATGTGACTAATGTGAGATATGTGACTAATCTTAGATATGTGAGTAAGATGAGATATGTGAGTAATGTGAGATATGTGAGTAATGGGAGATATGTGACTAATGTGAGATATGTGACTAATGTGAGATATGTGACTAATGTGAGATATGTGAGTAATGTTAGATATGTGACTAATGTGAGATATGTGACTAATGTGAGATATGTGACTAATGTGAGATATGTGTAATGTGAGATATGTGAGTAAGATAAGATATGTGACTAATGTGAGATATGTGACTAATGTGAGATATGTGACTAATGGGAGATATGTGAGTAATGTGAGATATGTGAATAATGTGAGATATGTGAATAATGTGAGATATGTTATTAATGTGAGATATGTGACTAATGTGAGACATGTGACTAATGTGAGATATGTGACTAATGTGAGATATGTGAGCAAGGTGAGATATGTTAGTAAGGTGAGATATGTGACTAATGTGAGATATGTGACTAATGTGAGATGTGTGACTAATGTGAGATATGTGACTATGGTGGTTTGGTTTTCTTTCTCATTTGATTAATTGCAACGTCATGCAAGTAAAATAGAAAAATATAATATCCCGGTTAATTTACAAACATAGATTATTTTACGTTGAAAAAATGAAATATATTTAATCTTCATTCTTTTTTTAGTTGCAAATTCAATGCATGCACATGCCTACTCACTTATTGATTTAGAAACTTCCGTGTCCTACGAAGCATGATGCAGTCAAAGTATACGATCGTTTTCGATCTGTAACCAGATGTACATCTTTCATTCGACGGAATCAAATCTCTCCCATATCTGTTTCCAGATCATTTTTGCTCTTTTCTTTTTCAATCAATTCCATTCGAGAAATTAGTTGTTAATTATCTGTTATGCCAATCTTAGCGTATGTCGAGCCACCCAAGATATTGTTTGCAGATTACTGACGATACTATATGTTGGTTAGTGTGATCTCTTGTTTATTGGCTTGTAATTCGATTTCTCTAGTTTATTTCTAGCGCCCTATTAAGGCACTCGGAATCCACTGCATCTATTTTTTATCTCTCGGCAGATTTTGAGGTGTAAAATATTATTTTCATATGGCAACACAAACAAAACCTGATATAAAATATTAACTGAGATTTGAAGTTGAATTCCATGTTTTATGCAGATCTCGAAAGTATAGTCCAATGAAATCAACCCGACACCTTAATCCTACTAACCTTGCTTGGATACTACTTTCATTTATTTAATTTTGATAGATGTAATAATCCTATTTCGTATGCAGCATTCTGTAATCGTAACATTGGGTTATTGGTTGTAGACATTCTTTTGGTCAACGAGCTTTTCTGTTTACTTTCGTTAAAAGGATCCAGCACTTGGTTAATTAAATCATCCGGAAAGCGTTCTCATTGACAAACAAATCACGATTGATAATGTTATATGGTTTATGTTTGTTTTATTAGTTGCTTATTGTCGTATCTCTAGTGTAGTTGTAGGCAGTGGTTATTTGTATTTCTCTATCTTAGCATCGTTTTAAGGGGGTTAATGCATTGAAAAAAAAAAGGAAATGAGACAAAAATGAAATAAAATTGTTAAGTTTTGAGACATTGTGTTGAACAAAGATGGCGGCGTAGTTCAGATCAGTAACCAAGATGGCGACCAAGAATCAAATGCGGTCCGTGGCGTAGTTAACCTCTTAGGTTCTGAGATATTGTGTTGAACAAAGATGGCGGCGTAGTTCATATCAGTAACCAAGATGGCGGCCAAGAATTAAATGCGGTCCGTGACGTAGTAAACGGCGAACTGATTGAATCCAAAATTCGACAATTTTTATTATAATTTTGAGACGTTTTCATTGGTTGTTTAGCACAGCCGTTTGTTATAAAAATGATTGGCGAATCCATTCGTATCATACCCCATTAGAATTCCATTTTGATGGGGTGTCTCCTAGCAGCTTCGGCTGCAGGGAGACAGGGTAGTACAAGTCAAGGATTCGTCATTTGACACTCAGCCCAACAGGTGACGGGCCGGGAACCGGCCCAGCACCTGTTGGACTGAGGTATACCGCCTGGGTAATACCTAGGAGGTCCACCCTCCCAGGCCTTGCCACCGGGCTTTCCGCTGGGGCAAGTTTATTGATTGCTGCCTGAGGCGCCCCTACCGGGGAATGCCGACGGGGTTACTCGGGCAATTTTTAAAATTGCAGGAGTGCCCCTCCTTTAGGGGGGCCTTCGGTGTTCCCACTTTCCAGGCCTTGTGCCAAATATTGCCGATGTGGGCGGCAATTAAATAACTACCCCCATTAGAAGTCAAAAACCTTTTACAAAAATTACAAGAGAGAGCAAGGCAGAGGCTCAACATAGCAGTAATAGATTTCGCTTTCTCTAGTCTCATTCAAAACGACTGGAACTAATAGTCAACTCCAATATAAATCGTTCTAGCGTTAATTAATAATACTTAGAAACATACATCCACCTGGACTTATTTGATAGGATTATATTATGGGGTATATTTTGTTCTCAATTAGAAGAGGAGAAATCTAGACGGATGCAATTATGAATTTTTTTGTTTCCCGTACAAATTATCCAAATCTAACATTCTATCTAGGTTGGAAAATAAATAAGTAAAAGTGAATTAAAATCGATTTTTAATTTGTAATTCTGTCTCCTTTTTCTGTTTTGCTCTCTATATATTTAATTCTTCACAAAATTATTAATTTAAATATTCCGAAATTTACAAAAAAGAAGGAATAGCTCCGTGTACGTGTAGATGCATCATTAAAAGTTATGTTTTGGCGATTAATTGAAGTCGGGGATCAAAAGTCGGGAGAATCGAAACTTTTGGAGTGTCATAATCAGAAAAAAACTGTCCCTATCTTCCGATGCAAAAGAAAAACGATTCGTTTAATTAATTTATTTATATTTTATTTTAAACCAACTCATCCACTGCTAGTTGTAATAATAAAATAATAAATATTTATTTATTTTAACTACCAGTAAAACTAAAATGTATAGATGATTCCCTACAAGTGTATTTTTTACGTTTGGGATTCTCACCGTATATGGACTGTTTAGAGTGATCGAAATAAGTGGTAGCAGTCCTAGCTGTTTCCGTTTTTTGTTATAGTTTTCCTCTTCTTTTAACCTTTTCCACCAATAATCTTAAAGTAAAGTCCAGTTTTATGTAATCTTTTGTTTAATGTGCGAAGCAAAACAGTTACGACTTTTGCACTGCACTTCTTTGAGTATTGCCATGTTAAGAACGGTGTTTAGAATAAGCATTCATAAGTACTGATGTTTAGAACGTGTTTCCCGTCTTAAGAATGGCGTTTAGAAGAGACACTACAAAATCCCCATGCAAAGAACGACTTTCGGTGTATACAATCCCCTTTTTTTAATTCCCCCAAATAAAACAGTGGTAATCTTTGTCGGCATACTCACCCGCTAAAAAATAATTGTAGGGTGGCAGTATTGGTAGGAGAGGAGTAGATTTGTTTATCGTGCATGTGTACAAACCTTGCAGCCAGTGAATAACATGCCATAATACAGGTGGTTATATCCATATAAGTACTTGTCTCCGCAAAATTCGAATGAGATGTTCTTAATCAGCATAATCGACCATCTTTAAAAGTTGTCATTCTGAAAAAATTGTGGAGATGAACTTCATGTAAAAATTTACGCCATCAAAATAAAACAAGAAATAAAAGCGCAATCTCAAGAACAAGTCCGGAAAAGAAATGTAAATAAAATTCTACCGATGTGATGAAATTGACGTTAAAAATGTGGTGCAGGTAACTGGTGTAACAAGTCGGTAACTTTCAAACAAGCGTGCGGGTGCGTCAGTTGAGGTAGGGAAGGAAAAAAGAAAATATCTACACAGTTTGACAAAATATATAAAATAAACTTTTGAAAGATATGCGATGAAAAAAGTAAATTGTTAAAAAAAGCTTACGAATTTTTATATATTTTTACATGGGAGAATATAGTTCAGTATACAAATAGTTTAACTCTTTTAAAATAGGAAGAATATATACAGCAAGATACAAACCGAGCGAGCAAGAGAGAGAATAATTTAATGTTTGTTTTTTCCTCGAAGCATGAGAGATAGAAAGAGAGACACAGAGAGTTGGGAAGAATATATACAGCGAGAGAATCCGGTAGATTGTGTGGGTGTAATGAAAGCATAATTTAATGAATTATGTTATAACAAACTTAATTATGTTGAAAACTCATAAGGTAAAAACAGGTATCATTGATACGTCATGTTTGAATGGTACATTAGCGTTCGTTTAGCATGCTAAATCGGTTATTCATGAACATAGGAATCGCCAAGGCTCATCCAATCAGAAAGAGCAGAATAAATCTGGGGAGACTTTATCAATTTTGTAACAGAAAAGAGAAAGATTATGTTATGTCAATGAGTTTACAGTCCAGTTATGAAGGGTGAAACCTTATATCTGTTTGTTGTACAGAATACCTCTTGGTGATGATTGGAAGCGGTAAGGTAGCTGGTTATTAATAAGGTAAAAAATAACTTAATTCTCGAAAGATGGTTGCGATGATGATGATAATGATGATGATGATAATGATGATGATGGAGATGATGATGATGATGATGATGATCCTAGTATAGACTGTAAGATTTTATTATCACGACTAAATGTGTTAAAACGGCATTCTAAAGTCACATAAAGAAGTGGCTAATTATCTAAGCATAATACATTTATATGTGGCATCCGTTTTTGCAAAGCTACGTCAGTTTGGCCAATGGAGCAACATCTGTAATTAAAATATTACATATTAAGGTTGTATTATGAAATATATATGAATAGTTGTATTATTAAAGATATATTGATAATTGAATTATTAAAATCGATCAATTGTTATATTACTGAGATGATAATAATAATAGTACTTACATAATTAAAAACATCGTAATAGTAGTATTATTAAAATATATAAATAGTTGTATTATATAATATAGAGCAATAGTTCTATTATTAAAAAATATAAGAATTTAATTATTTATGTATATTAATAGTTGTATTATAAAAAGTATAAATCGTTGCATTATTAAATATATTAACAGTTGTATTATTAAAAGCATATCAATACATGTATTATAAAAAGTATTATTAAAAATGTTATTACTATAAAAATATTATAAAAATCGTATTATTGAAAATATATTATTAGTTGTATTAGTAAAACTAAGTAATTGCGTTATTACTATAAGTTGAATTATAAAATATTAAATACAATTGTATTATTAAAATATACTAATACTTGGTTTATTAAAAGTATATTAATAATTGTATCATTAGAAATATATTAATAGTTTATCATTAAAATATATTAAAAGTTGTATCGTTAAAATATATTAATAGTTGTATCATTAAAATGTATTAATAGTTGTATCATTAAAAATATATTGATAGGTGTATCATTAAAATAAATTAATTGTTCTATCATTAAAAATATTAATTGCTGTATCATTAAAATATATTAATAATTGTATCATTAAACTTTATATTAATAGTTGTATCATTAAAATATATAAATAGGCGTATCATTAAAATATATTAATTGTTGTATCATTAAAAATATATTAATAGTTGTATCATTAAAATATATTAATAGTTGTATAATTAAAAATATATTAATAGTTTTATCATTAAAATTATATTAATAGTTGTGTCATTAAAAGTATATTAATAGTTGTATCATTAAAATATATTAATAGTTCTATCATAAAAATATTAATAGTTGACACAATTAAAATATATTAATAGGTGTATCATTTAAAATATATTGATTGTTGTATTATTAAAATATATTAATAGTTGTATAATTTAAAAAAATAATAGTTGTATCATTAAACATATATTAATAGTTGTATCATTAAAAATATATTAATCGTTTTATCATAAAAATATATTAATTGTTGTATCATAAAAATATATTAATAGTTTTATCATTAAAATATATTAATAGCTGCATCATTAAAAATATATTAATAGTTGTATCATAAAAAATATATTAATTGTTGTATCATAAAAAATATATTAATTGTTGTATCATAAAAATATATTAATAGTTGTATCATTAAAAATATATTAATAGTTGTATCATTACAAATATATTAATAGTTGTATCATTAAAATACATTAATAGGTGTATCATTAAAATATATTAATTGTTGTATCATTAAAATATATTAATTGTTGTATCATTTAAATATATTAATAGTGGTATCATTAAAATATATTAATTGTTATATCATCAAAAATATATTAATTTTTGTATCATTAAAATATATTAATAGTTTTATCATTAAAATATATTAATTGTTGTATCATTAAAATATATTAATCGTTGTATCATTAAAAATGTATTAATAGTTGTATCATTAACATATATTAATAGTTGTTTCATTAAAAATATATGAATTGTTGTATCATTAAAATATATATGAATTGTTGTATCATTAAAATATATTAATAGTTGTATCATTAAAATATATTAATCGTTGTATCATTAAAAATATTTTTATAGTTGTATCATTAAAAATATATTAATAGTTGTATCATTAAAAATATATTAATAGTCGTATCATTAGAAATATATTAATTGGTGTATCATTAAAATATATTAATAGTTGTATAATAAAAATATATTAATAGTTGTATCATTAAAATATATTCATAGTTGTATCATTAAAATATCATACTTCTATTATAATATATATATATATATATCAGTAGCTGTATTTTAAAAATATGATCATAGTTTATTGTTGCATTGTTGTATTATGAAAATATATTAGTAGTTGTATTATGAAAAAAAGCAATAGGCGCATTAGTTAAAATATCATATTAGTTGTACTTTTAAATATAAAATTTAAGTTGTATTATAAAATATATACTAAGATTTCTATTATTAAAGAGTTGTATTATTATGAGTGTTGTATTGTTGAATATTTTTTGTAGTTGCATTATTTAATATATAATTGGTGTATTATCAAAAATAATAATGATATTTGTATTATCGAAAGGATGTCAGAAAGCATATAATAAATTGGTTGTTTTATCATCAAAGATATTTTGATAGTTGTATTAATAAAGGGATAATGATACTTTTACTATTAAAGATATAATGATTCTTGCATTTTATAATATATAAAAGTAGTTTTATTATAAACTAAATAGTAATAGGTGTAAGATTAAACGTATTATGTTTGTTATATTATTTAAGCCATAACGATAGTTGTATTATAAAAGCTATAATGGTTGGTGTATTATTGAATTTCGTGCACAAGATTAGAAATTGCATTCTCAATGAGAATAAAAAAGTTGGGCATGTTCATTATTAAAAAGAATTATGCGAGATCACAGTGTGATCCTCCTGCTACGGTTCGTTAGCAACACGAACTACGTGAAGAACACTCGTCGCTATACAATCCTGCCTCCTCTCTCGCTGTCCCTGCTAATTTGCCCTGGTGTCCTCCTTTCTTTCCGTTTCTGCGCACGACTTGTCGTACCTGCGCGACGTGTTACCAAAGTGATGGCGCTCATCTTGAAAGCGGAAAGACAATGCTGAATGCATTCAAAGAAAAAAAAAACAAAAGAAAAAACGAAGAGAAGTTTCTTTCTTTTCACTGTGACAACCTTTACAGACATCTTTCCAAATCCATCGTTTCTTCCGAGACACAAGCTCAGCGTGTGGGACTCTATAGTCTCAGTCAATCTTTACCTTAAGAAGATGACGTCATGTTTAAACGCGTCTGTGTGAATGGGTGACGTCATTTAATCGTATCCAGTCGCCATCTTGTGAATTTTTCGCATGCATTTTTACTAAACGGTGTCTTTATATAAGCATTCTATGAGAATTAGTTGCATTCACAGTTTTGTAACTAACGATAAAATGATGCTTTCTGCTCAAGAACAAAAGAAAAAAGGACTTCGGATTTAACATTAAAACACAAATGAAACCAACCTATAATTAGTGTACGAGTATGTATTGGAGCAAAAAGTGTTAGTCTTGTATTAAGATGACATTACAAGTGAAAGTCTCGAGATTAAATCTTTCTATTTTCCAGTCTAGAATAGCAAGAGCGAAGGTCTCTAGTACACGGAAAGCATAAGCACCTTGGCCTAATGTGCAGTATGCGTAAATATTTACGAGGATTTCGAACCACAATTCACGCAATTTTACTTGATTATTATAGCGGTCACTATTGACTCTGCTAATTGTTAATTGTGTAAGTAAAGATAGTTAAGAACTTCTCCTGCAATATCGCAGTGAAATACAGTAAAACCCACGGGATACGGTTAACCTAGGATATGCTTTTTGCAGGTAACGATCTAAAATACTATGTTTATCCGGCCCCTGGTTACGGCATTTGCCCCACCTTACAGTGTTGTTTATACTGTTATTTCATTATATTATATACTGTGATGTACTTTGTTACTAATTTTTAATGCCGTATCCCGGAGTCCTACTGTAGCAATATATTAACGATATTATAATAGTTGTATTATTAAATGCAATGATAGTTGTATTATAAAATATATAAAATGAATAATAATCATAATAATAATAATAATAGTATTAGTGATAGTAGTAATAATAGTAGTAGTAGTAATAATAATAATAATAATAATAATAATAATAATAATAATAATAATAATAATGATAATTGTATTATTAAATATGTAATTTTAATATGCAATGATATTGCATATTATTTTTGTATTTTTAAACTATAACATAGTTGTATTATTAAAGCTATAAGGATAGCCGTATAATGAAAGATATAATTATGGTTATATTATTGAATATTGTGAGCTGTATTACAGATATTATAGATTACATCTTATGAATAAGTGAGTTTTCTAACTGATAATGTATGTATATATTGTCGATATTGAAATTGCCATATGAATGCATTTAAATAATAAACTCATAGGGATGTTTCTACACCAGTAAAGAAATAATACATTCCATGAGTATTGAATAAAATACGAGTGACTTTCTAAAAGTAATGCCTCGGATAGATCAGAAAAAATAGTTAATTGCATTGCAATGATTAGCAAGCTTATGCTTTCATGACGTAAATATTTCATCTCTCTGCTACAGATGGTGTAATGCTCTAAAAATCAAGCCCTGTCGTGAACGTGCGTCAAAAGCAGAGATGTGTCATTAAATTCCAAGTAAAAATGTATTTAGAATGGTGGTGACCATGTAGAAAAATACATTCTGAAGCAAAAACGATCGCCCGTTTAAATAGTACCCCTTCCTTTCTGCCTATCTCTTCAATATTTTTATTTAATAAATAGGAAGCTTATTTTGGAACGACCTTCGTAAACCTATAAAGATTAAAAAGGTTTTTAGCGATCTTCTGTCCGTTCTGAGTTCTATTTTTAAGAAGAGATAAAAACTCAAAAACATTGTATTATACTTTCTTAAACCTATATTCAAAGTTTGATGATTAAAACGTGATAATTTGATTACAATTATAAAAATTATTTGATGAACCACATTAATGGATTTTTATATTAAAGTGCTATTGCTCATTCGTTAAATTAAATTACATTAAATTAAACCATTTTAATTTAGTCGAGCAAGTAACTGCTCGACAAAAAGAATGTTACTTGGAGATACAGTTGAGTAATGAAGCCGTAGATACTGCATGAAAAAAAATTTAATTTCCTCGACAAATATTTAATGACTTCCTTTGGAATTGTGATAATAATAATAATCTCCATGTTCTTGTTTCATTTCAGGTATTATTTTATATAATTTGATATAATAACGATTTAAAAAATATCTTTTTTACAAAATCGACCCTTAAGAGTTTTCCAACTGGGCAACTATTCATACTACCATAACTTAACATTTAATATTTGTCCGCTCGAACTATTACTATTACTACTACTCTTTATTCCTAACAGCATCAGACAAGCTTCTGCTAGAATTATCGCTTGCAGAGAGCTGTGGGCCCAGCAGAAAAAATAATTTATTCACCAAATATTTAATGAATTCCTTTGGAATAGTGATGATAATAATGTCCATATTATTCTAATTTATTTGAGATATTTTATATATTTTGATATAATACCCATTTAAAAAAATATATACGTTACAGATTTCGTTGTTATGAGTTTTCCACTGTAACTATTTATACTAACCTTTCTGTCAAAACACGCTAATCGACTATTAATTACCTTTACACAATAGCGACTGGCTGCAATTTCGCGTACTAATTGATCGCTTGTTAGGATTATTGATGCTATATTTTTGTTTTAATCAAGCTGCTGGTGTGCCCGACTGTTTGTAACTAATTTGTACTTCTACCTTACAATTTAATGAACAAAAAGATATCGTAAAGCTCGAAAATATTAGTCGAACAATGTAATCCTTAAAAAGGGACTCTTTACGTTCCACTGACCAGAAGTTTGTTTACATTTTGAAATGAACAATAGTAAGCATTTAGTCACACTATTATTTAAAATGTAATGACATGATTATAATTTAATTTTAATTAACCCCGCGTGTTTAACAAAGAAAAAATAAAACACGATGAAGTTATAAATTGTAATTGGCTGACGTACACGAGTGCTACCTCAGTAGCGAATTACGCGTCGGCTCCGATATTGTATGTTATTCGACTGAGGGAGCCGTTATTATTTTTACAAGGAAAGAATCTTAGCGTGTGTAACCTAGCTTTTTTTTAAATTATTTATTAGGGCTTAAACTTTGCGAATTATTTTGTTATTATGATTTTATCTGTTTGTGTTTTTAAGGATATTTTAATTTTATGTATTTATTAACAGGAAAATTGGTGAAAGTCAAAATTAGCACTTGTGGCGATAAACGAAAGTAAACAAAAAGCTTTAGCGTGTAAGACCCTCTCATGAAATGTGATAGATCGAAACACAGTGAAATGTTACTTGGTGCTAGTGCACTTATTGATCTGCGCTATTTTTAATTAGTACTTTCAAGTTTAATTAAAGTGTTACGATACCTCTCTTTATAAAATGGTTATGTGAAAGTACCCACGCTATTTTTAATAGTATTTTCAAGGATAATTAAAATTTTATGATACCTTATACCATTAAGAAATAATAACGATAACATAAGTGCAAAAGCGCCAATTTTTTTGTTTTATTTTGCTTTCCTTTCATTTTATTTGTTTGTTAAATCCGGCCAAAAACAAACAAACAAACAAACAAACAAAACAACAACAACAACAACAACAAAGAATACAAAAACAATAACAAGGAAAGAATCCGTAAAGTTAAAGCGAACTTGAAATTTTTATTTTTATTTTTAAATAAAAAATAACATAGGTATCGTAAAACTTTAAATAAGCTTGAAAATAATATTTTAAAATAGCGCGGATTCAATTTTGGCTTTCGCCAATTTTTCTATTAATAATTACATAAAGTCCGGCAAAAAAAAAAAAAAAACTATGTCACACACGCAAAAATTCTTTCCTGGTAAAAATAATAACGGTTTCCTCGGTCGAACTACGTACAACATCGGAGCCGATGCGTATTTCACTATAGGGGTAACATTCGTGTACTTCCGTCTTTTGGTACCGCGTTGAAATAATAAATTTATTAATTTGAAAGCCATTCTTAACATGGAGAGGAGAAGATATTTTATATCTATTCTGTTCTTCCCGCTTACAGTTGAATAAAAAATTACGACTGAATAAAAACCGATATCGTAAAAACTTGAATTGTACATGAAAGCACTGTTTACAAATAGCGTGGTACCAAAATGCATACGCACATTTTTGGATGATTCTTGAAGGAGATATTGTAAAAGAGATAAACACCCATAATATTTTTTTAAAATATTTTTAATTAATTACTGTTGTTTCAAAAAAGGTAAAATGGAGTTTCTAATTGTTCGTTTTCTACCTCACTTTCAAAGTTGTTAGTGGTTCAACTTATTTTAAAGAGTTTATTCAGTTCAAAAACGAAACTACAGACCGCATAATATTGTTAAAAATATTTATACTTATTTACTGCTGTTTTAAAAGAGGCAAAATCGATTTTTCTACCTAGCTTTCTATGTTGTTAGTGGTTTAACTTATTTTAAAGTGATTATTTAATAAGAAAAAAAAACAAGTCCAACAAGGATTTCTCCTCCATGAAACGAGAACAGAAAAGGTGGTGTAGTCTCAGAACAAATACTAAACTTTGCTGTTGCTGCTGCTAATAATAATAATAATAATAACAATAATAATAATAATAATAATAATAATAATAATAATAATAATAATTATAATAATAATAATAATAATAATAATAACAATAACAACAAAAAGTAAATAAATAAATTTACCTTCAGAAGAAACAAAGTTTTACTTACTGGCCGTATAAAATTTAAATAGTTAAACTTAACGAAGATTATATTTAGAATTAATTATAAATTAGATGCAGCGTAAAATTTAGGAAAACTCGTCCATTTTTTGATAGGTAGGTAAACTCTCCATTATTGAATACATATCGATTGAAAACACATTTAGGACCGTTCTTGAAGGGGTTAGTGTTTTTAAAAGGGACTCTCTGACACCACTAGCAAGAACCAAATCAATTCCGCCACCGTTAACTGCGAGAAATATTGATATAATACTTACATGTATCCATGTGTATGTCAGTATATGTAAGAATCTGTTATAATAAATGCTACGCAATTTTCCACAATGTAGAAAACACGCATATATAGACATAAGCGTAATAGTAAAATAAATCTAATTATCCAATAAGAAGTCATAAAAATGAATAATTCGTTAACGAACATTCGTTTTTGACAGTTCGTTCACCTTTATGAAGTTGTTCGCATATCCTTGAAAGAATATGTTAAAAAGTTCGTATTGTTAATTTTTAGATAGAAAACAATATCCTTTTGATGTCAATGTCGGTATGACAAAACTCAGCTTTATAGATTTTTAAAATACTAGAATGATGATAAGTTTCCAAACTTTCGATCGGTTAATATATAGTATTTTATTGTTATTAGTGAAGCTAAAATCTTACAGCTTAATGCTTACATCTATCATCCAAATTATTATGTTCGGTGCGCAATTTGTCAACTGGAGTTCCGAATGTCCTGCTTTTTATCTGATTATTAAGCGATAGTAAAATTAGACATTACTTATGTGTCCTTTAATTTGATGAATGAATTATTTAGGATTTTACACTTATGTCTAAAATAAAATGGGATTTTACGCTTATGTCTTAAAATAAAATGGGATGTTACACTTATTTCTTAAAGAAAATGAGATTTTACACTTATGTTTAAAAGTAAAATGAGATTTTACACTTTTGTCTTACAATAAAATGGGACTTTACACTTACGTCTCAAAATAAAATGTGATTTTACACTCATGTCTTAAAATAAAATGTGATTTTACACTCATGTCTTAAAATAAAATGTGATTTTACACTCATGTCTTAAAATAAAATGGGATTTTACACTTATGTCTTAAAATAAAATGGTGTGTGGGTGGAAAAACGTAAACCTGTTAATCCAAAAACGTTGACTGGGTTCGAATAGCTCAACTAACAGTACTTATATAGCCTTTTTAAGAAGGTATATATATATATATATATATATATATATATATATATATATATATATATATATATATTAACTATTGCCCAACTCCCTACACAGTACCCCCGATGCTTATGTCCCTGATAGTAGTCCCCTACACCAAAGTTTGGGGTGAAAATTTAATTATATATATATATATATATATATATATATATATATATGCGTGTATGTGTCTATGACAACAATGTCAACAGACCCAGGTAAATTCCTAACCTCTTCGCAGATATAAATAAGTATATTAAATTAAAACAAACATTAAAAAATGAAATTTAAGACACACTGGCCCTTGAAAATCTCAGACGGGTAGCGGGCAACAGACAAACGAATCTCATGCTTGTGGAAGATAATATCCGCATAGCTCTCATAGCTCTCGCTTTAGAACCCAATCCCCTTGACCCACTAACCCTATAAACTCTATTCCCTACACCAACAGAAAAATGAATCAATAAAGTCACCGACAAATAAGTTAATAAACAAATACGAAAATAAATAAACTAACAAATTCGCACCCAATTCAACCCTGTTCTCCACGCAGCTGAACCTTCAGTATCATGACCCGTTTACAAAACAAAACAAGAAAAAAGAAAAAAAAGAAAAAAAATCCTCTCTTTTGCTGAAAGTTAATTTTCGCTCTTCACTTAGAGGGGTTTTTGCCTGAAGAGGTCCCTAGTTAATAAATACTAGTAGACCGAAAAATGCTCATGACTGTGTAGCAACAAACTACTACTTATGTAAAGACAAATGTAACCTGCTGTACTTCTGTATTGAGCACTCTTGTATTAACCTCGTTATATTCCACTGGTTACCCTACTTTTGAAAATTAGCAACCTCTCTCTCTCTCTCTCTCTCTCTCTCTCACACACACACACACACACACACACATATATATATATATATATATATATATATATATATATATATATATATATAGTAAGTTATAAAATATATATGGCGATTAAGCTACACTGAATATTCCGCGTTTCATCCACTCTAAGACTCTTCAGGCTTACGCACATAAGCCTGAAGAGTCCTAGAGTGGATGAAGCGCGGATTATTCGGTGTAGCTTAATCGCCATATATATTTCATAACTTACTAACTAGCGCTACTTACGTATTGAGCACTTTTGAAGTAAATACTTTAAGTTTACGCATAAATCTATACTTTCGTATATTAATTTTATGTGAGTAAATTAAGTAGTTATATATATATATATATATATAGAGAGAGAGAGAGAGAGAGAAAGAGAGAGAGAGAGAGAAACAGCAAACGAACAAACACACCGCAAAAACATGGTACACATAATGATAATTCTCTGAAGACCTTTCGACGTTCCATTTTTCCAAATATCTTTCACTGGTACGATCTTTAAACTTTGAAAAAGCGGCGTGTCACATTTGACAAGTCGACTTTTCGAAGACAGAATTTAATCAAGGGGGTCGTGCGTACAGCGCCATCTGGGAAGGGCGTGTCTCATCCATGCTGATAGATTGCTAGGTTTGTTGACGGTTTTCAGCCACAACAACAAAGACGAAAACACTAATCAAGATCCGATGATATCAAGCCGCCATGTACTGATTATATGTGTCACCGGTCGCCCCTATCCGAGTACTTAACAAGACCATGACTTGGAGACAGCGCCCTATCAGCACCTATTATAGTCACTGATGTTTCTTTTCTAAATAAGACTGGAGATGCCTGTGATGCGAACGTGTCTTTCTTTTTCTTTTGTTTTGATTTGTTTGAATGTTCTACGCGGGTTCTGTTGGTTTTGTATCCAACCTTAGTACCAAATGGATCAAATGGATGTCCACTTTACGAATCAGGTAGATAATGACCGCAGACAGGGCATATAATGTCCATCACGGGTCAGCGTAATGGACACCTGCATTACAACTATTTTAATCAAGGTTGTGAGCTGCAAGATGCAAACAGAACAAATTCACTTGGAATTTCTATTAAGACTTTTTTTTTGCTGTACATATACGGAATAATTACGTTAGCTCCATTGGTTCCCGTAAAATCAATGGAGTTAAGTGAAGTAAAGCATAGCCAGTATCAAGTGGGTGACTTTATTGGGAAGCTAAAGACTGAGTGTAATATTACCATGACTAGGATTTACATGTTACTGAGAAAACGCATGCTCATTTTATATTCCCTGAAAACTTCATCGTTTGACGGAAGCCGGTACAATCCTCCCGAGATAAACACCACACCGGGTTTAACTGAGTTAGTTTGGTCTACTTTTTATACGTATGTCGTGACAAAAGGCGCAACAAAGTAGCGAATCTCTCAGTTTTTATCCCTTTTTAGTGTTACAATTCTTGTCCAAACAACGCCATTTTCTATAAGAATGTTGTCAACTTTCTCGTTATTTCTTCGATTAGCAATATCGAATTCTAAGATGGAAAATAACTATGAAGAAATTGTGATGAATAAAAGAATTTAAAAATTGAATAAGTCTATGAGTTTGGTATGTGAATTTATTTGTTGTGCCTTTTTATGTCGTTCAGCAATTAGCGCTGCAAACTGTATATTGAACATCGAACAAATGGAAAAAATAAACATATATTCATCTAATCTTAAATTTTGTGACATCATTTCTTACTACAAGCTGACAGAGCTGTTTTGAATTCATACACTTCTACCGAGTTTCGTCCACACGCACACACGCATACACGCACACACACATACACACACACACACACACACACATATATATATATATATATATATATATATATATATATATATTGTAAGTCGTCTACGCAGATTAATCAACGTTTTCACATTTTTATGTCTTGTAACGACACCTAACCAATCTCGCAGTTAGGAAACAATTTTAGGATTAAATTATCCTATATTGCAATTAAAAAATAAGGGGAAGAAAATAAAAAAATAATTTTATTTTTTTCTCCGTTTGGTTTAATTTTTCGGTGATATTCTAGAAAAAAAACACTTTTTTCTATAGTTGTTTTCTGAATGAGACATTCTTCTGGCACCCTGACGAGATAAATAAATAAATAAATAAATAAATAATAATAATAATAATAATAATAATAATAATAATAATAATAATAATAATAACATTAATAATATTAATAATTCTGATTTTTTTTATTAACGTCTCTCTGGAAAGGGGTGGGATTAATTTCCAGAGGATTTCCCTTAATCCCGGCTTCAAACCAGGAGCTTCAAAGATGAAGGGTTTCCCTAAGGATGTTGATGGTACCTACAATTGCAGAGGTCTGAAGGCCGCCTAAAACATCGGGGATTTTTAATTTTTTCAATTGTCCTTCCAGACGACTTGATACTACTCCTAGTGTACCAACTACGACCGGGATTATTTGTGTTTTAACCCCGTGTATAAGCTTTATCTCTATGGCCAATGGAGCATAATTGCTCCAATTCTCATTCTCCTTTTCTCTCACATTCCTGTCACAGGGTACTGAGAAGTCTACAATCTGCCAGTTTTTTGAGACCTTGTCAATGACGACCAAATCTGGACGATTGTGTTCCAATTGCTTGGTCGTTATGACACTTTTGCCCCACCATACCTCTAGTTTGTAACCCTCACTTGTTTTCACTTCATGAGGCACCTCCCCAAACAATTTTCCAGCACACTTAACCCAACCCTCTTAGACACCTCCCAATAATAATAATAATAATAATAATAATAATAATAATAATAATAATAATAATAATAATAATTATAAGGCAATCCATCTGGAGTTTTAAACTTCAACGTCAGTACGGCCGATAATATATATATGTATATACAATCCTTAATTACTTAAGTCTTCTACCCGATTATAGCTAACTAATCGAGAGTTCGCTACCTCTGTCATTTTTAAAAATAAATAACCAGTAAATCTTTTAAAGCAGTAAGCATAAGGATTTTACTACATTTTATGACAACACGTCTAAAACAAGAAATCATTTTAATGAAATATTTTAAATTCCATATTACAGTGTAAATTAAACTTATAATGCTTAATAATCTACTAGTAGGGAAACTCGACGTTTCCCGGTATTAAACGCTGATCACTCAATGTTTCACACTCTCACATTTTATATTGTCAGCAAAATCGGTAAAATCGTCATTTTTTCAATCAAATAGGTTGATTGTATGCTCTAGTCCAGGACACAACCGGGGGAATCTTGATATGCCTCTTCAGAATTACCTTGTTCACAATATATTCTAGTCTACATTGCGCTGTTGGGAACCTACTGTTGATTTTTGAAAAATTATATATAATTTCGAGTCCATAGGGAATACACTTACATACTCAAATACACAGACACACACAAAGACACAAATTTCTTTATATATATATATATATATATATATATATATATATATATATATATATATATATATATATATTCCAAAAGTGACATCTTCTATTTTTAACTCCAAAACTTATGCGTTGAAGAGCTACAAAACTCGAAAATTGTATCATTAAAACGAGGGACATTTTGTGCTTCAAAATATATTCTTCTACATAGTCACCACTATTGCCATGTATATTTGCCAGCAATGAACGATGCCTCGGTTGTCAAACCTTAGAGCACGGACTTTCATTCACATCTCTGTCGCCACTCTGGAATGGACGAATCTTCCACAAACTCTGCTGACAGCAACTATATCGTCTTTATAATGTATCAACAGGCGCCGATGAATGTTGATTGAGTCAACATTTTTGTATGAAGAAATTCAATTACACATCTCTGCTTCTGACGCACGTCCACGACAGTAGTTGCTTTCCTTAGTGTATCACACTTTTCAGTTATTACAACAATGCAATTTGCAATCCCTCTGATCGACTCTGACAGAATAAATAATAGGAGCCCATTACTTTTAAAACCTTTCTTGTAATTAGGATAAGTTGAAAAACTTTCACATTTATTCATTGAATAACACAAATTTGAAGTAGGTTAGTTCATCCAGAATATTGTATTTTGTTTTTTTAAAACTAGTTTGGGGAATAGATCAAGTGTAGAGTAACCTTCCTATCCATATCCAATTTTATCTTGAGCCACATCTTAAAGAACATAAAAATATGTTGGGATCAATGAATTGTTTATCAGAGAAGAGAATTAGATGTTAATATAGTCAGGATAGAAGTTAAGTTCTCCCCTACTTCAAAAAAAACGTAGACATCAGGGTTGAAAAGTAGGATTAAGAAGTCAAGGAAAGGAAAACTGACCTGCAAAAATTGTCCGGGCAGCTTCGTCGGCATTCCTCCATAAGGACGCTCGAGGCGATTCGCAATAAACTAACCACCACTCGAAGAGTGAAGGTAAAGCCTGTGATGGTGGACCTCCTAGAATTGCACATAACATAATTCCCGCCACAAAATAAATAGGTGCCGGATCGATACTGGAATTGTCTGATATCTGTTGATGTTGGGGGAACCCAAGATAAAAGTCCATAGTTAGGATAGATGCAAACACCTTTCACATTACGCTTTTTATGCAAACTTCTTTTATTGTGGATTTACGTTGATTTATTCGAATTCCAGAACCGGACTTGGTCTATAGAATCCCAACAAAACATTTACGTGTAGTAACGTCACTGGAAAAGGGGCCATCATTACTTTTGGTGTGTAGCTGTTGAGCTTTTTTTTTTATTGTACATATCTTGCCATTTTCTCTATAATTGTTGTTTTCAATATTTTGCTAGGTTTCACCTATAAAAAAAACTGTTCTCATATCCGGATGTCTTAAAAAAACAAAACAAAAAAAAAACTCGGAATAGAACCATGTAAAATTAATATATATACAACAACGTGTGTGTTATTATTTTGTGTGTCACGCTTACATCTTTTTTCTTCCGAGTGACTGTCGTTTAATTGTTATGATCTTTTATTTATTACAAATAATTTTACAAAAAAATCTTCATATATATATATATATATATATATATATATATATATATATATATATATATATAGATATATATATATATAAAGTACCTAACTTTCTATATGATTAAAATATTACTTTTGACGTCTGTTTTTTTTTTTACATGGAAATGCTTATTATCTCACGTTGCAAAAACATAGACAATTCCAATATTTGTATGCGTTCCAGTAATTAATCATTTAATAAAGACACTTAATTGCACGAATAATCCTTAACTTTGCAATGATATGTTGGTTATTTTGTTCCACTTACGTTTGAAATAGCATCATCTCTATAGAATATTAGATAAAAGAAACTTTGTGTGTGTGTGTGTGTGTGTGTGTGTGTGTGTGTGTGTGTGTGTGTGTGTGTGTGTGTGTGTGTGTGTGTGTGTGTGTGAAACAGAGAGTGAGAGGGAGCGGGTGAATTCCATATGGATTCTTAGGCGGTTGAATCGTGTTTTTTTTTTAATTTCACACAAATTTACTTCATGCGTCTGGAAGAATTTCTGGTTGTGCATTGGAATGTCTTCGATAAATATCGATAATCATTAATCGAAAAATCCGACGAAAGGAGGAACAGGCGATTGTGACTAAAGTCATCACCTTATTTTTTAGCGCACATGCAGAAGGGCCGGCATATAAGATCAACAATATGTTCTTTGATATGACAGGGCTGCGTTAAAAATAACTGTTTCTGTTTAGAGCAGAATGAAACCAAGATATTGACTTCTGCGTGTTTAAATTAATGACTTTAATTCAAACCATTTTAAATAAAAAATAATTTAATTAATCAACAGTAAGTTACTTACGGCGTAATGTAAACTACAATGAATTAAGTCATTGCAGGAAGACACGTGAAGCTTTCCACGAAAAAATACCAAGAAATTAATCGATTTGATTAAAAATAGATGATTTCGCCGATTACGATGACAATAAAGTATAGGAGGGTGGAACACTTGTTGATCCTCATTTAATCCAGGACAACGTCAGGTATCTCTGCTACTTATCACTAAATGCAGCAATTGAAAAGTCGTATTAAGATACGACTATTTAGCTGCACCTAAGCATACCTACAAAAAGCGCAACTGTTTATCTGTCGGTCCGTCAGTCACATTTGAGTTAGAAATAGCATCACCATCGGTAAGCGCTCAAATACAATGGACCTATCTTAAGAAAGGATCCTTTCTTGTCGTAAATACATTTCCCCAACCAATCCTGAGACCAATCTCCCATTTACCCTCGCTTCATATCTTCCTACTTAAACTCATAAAAAGTCCATGATATGATTTTGTCCCCTGCAGGCAGATAACGACAGCAAAGCTGAGCCCCTCCCATGGGAGGTAAGCAGGATGAGACATGCACTCTCGTCTCATCTGGACTCAAAGAGATGTAAGCAGGGTGGGTGACGGCGGTCATACGGTTGACACGCTGTGAAAATACACCACACAGAGTGCTTGGGGAGGGGAGAACTCTGGACAGGTGGGTGCGGCGTTTATTGACGACTGATTGATTTGTGCTGAACAAGTGATTAACCTTCCACCCATCTGCCCACATGGCCGCTTGTGCCAGGGTGACGCCAACTGCATGTAATTGCAACTCTGCTCAAAAACAGGGTTCTTCACTGACAACGCTAACTTCAACTTTGAAGGGAGTCGTTTGTCTTTAACGTATCAATTATTATTATTATTATTATTATTATTATTATTATTATTATTATTATTATTATTATTATTATTCGCAGTTTTCCTAATAGCTATTTGAGAAATGTCTACCGCAAGAATTTAAGTGACAACTGTCATTGATGCTGCAAAAATCTTCTCGGTTTTCAAAGCAATTTTTGTAAAGACATTGATTTATCATATTTCCAGTCTCTGAAATACGTGTTTTCTCTCTCTCTCAATCTCTCTCTCTCTCTCGCTTTCTTCATCCCTTTTCTCTCTCTTACTCTCTCTCTCTCTCTCTTTCTCACTGTGCGTTTGGTAAAACAGTTGAAACAGAGCGCATATTAGTATGATGGCGTGGGAAAATATCAGCGGGAGTTGTAGGATCGCTAGCTTGCGAACATATTAGCAGCGGTAGCTGAAAAAGAACATATGCAAATTGGGAAAAGTGCGCGAGCTTGTGTCAGAGAAAAAAACAAAAAATAGTCCGCGTGGTCAGATGGCAGAAGCAAAGTCTGCGTTGGAGAAAATGTCAAAGACAAGAGAAGCAGCCTAAAGAAAAAGGAAGCCAGGTTAGATGGAGATATGGTCCCGCAATATCAACGACAAACTGTTAAACTTATGTCGAGATGGCAGGACTTTGTTAATCACATCGAAGACAATATATATATATATATATATATATATATATATATATATATATATATATATATATAAGTGAAAGAAAAATTAAAACTGTAAGTTGAACTTTACAATCAAAATTTATTGTTCGACTGGCTGCCCCCAAAAATGCTTTTTGAAGTACTCAGTCGAACAATAAATATTGATTGTAAAGTTCAACTTACAGTTTTAATTTTCTTTTCTTATAATAAGCTCTACTCTCTATTGCGTATTGAGCTTTTTTATTCGGTTAGGATTAAATTAACTATATATAAATACTGTTATTTATATTAGTTTAAAGTTTACCATTGCGTTATATCAGGTAAACACTACATCCCTTTTATTTGATTAATATATATATATACATATATATATATTTATATATATATATATATATATATATATAGTAAGTTATAAAATGTATATGGCGTTTAAGCTACACTGAATATTCCGCGTTTTATCCACTCTAGGATTCTTCAGGCTCATACATAAGCCTGAAGAATCCTAGAGTGGATGAAACGCGGGATATTCAGTATAGCTTAATCGCCATATAAATTTTTTAACTTACTAACTAGCTCTACCTACGTATTAAGCACTTTTGAAGTAAATACTTAACGTTTACGCATAAATCTATACTTTCGTATATTAATTTTATGTGAGTAAATTAAGTAGTTATATATATATATATATATATATATATATATATATATATATATATATATATATATATATATATATATATATATATACTAGCTGGCAGCCCGGCGTTTCACGGTGGTACAATACGCTTAAACATACTATTATAATTTATGCAGCTTGCGTATGTAGTATTTTAAGAGGAAAACTCTGATGCAAAAACTGCCTGTGGCAGTCATATGCACCGACAAATGTTAGCAGTAATACGAAAAAGCGTGGTTTGCTCTACACATATACTTTAAACAATCATCTGTGTGGATTTCCGAGAATCAGGTATTAGAGAGAGAGCACACCTTGTGTTTGATCAAGGTAAGATGTTTTCTGGTATTAATACTACATAATTCTGAGTTAATATCAAATAAAATATTTGCGACGATTACTTGTTAACTATTTTGTTGTTTTTTCATCTTTCTTTTCTATTACGAATGTTTGAAAATTTCTTATTCACAACCAAGTTAATTTACAATATTAATTGTCGTCTGCTTCTTTTGCCTTGTGATCGAATAAAACTCTCCGGTATCTTCCGGCTGCTTTCTTAAATAGTCGGAAATAAGTATAATTTTGTTTTGTCTGCTTCACATGTTGTACGAATATTGGTATTCCATTCAGTCTTGTAACAAAGACGATTGGAAATTCGTAACTGTCATTGAAAATATTCCTTTATATTTTCGCCATGTTTTGTTGTATGACAATAATTAGATTAAATTAGATTAAAAAATGATTCAAATTATGGTCTTATACATAATGTTGGACATAATTCGCAATAATGCGAGTAGTACGCACGTAATATTATTATATTATATTTTTGTGGATATTCTGCGCGTGGTTGTATCGAGTATTGAAAGCTGGAACTTCGTTTGCCGTTGCATCGCGTGTTGTTGAAAAAGTAGAGAAATATAGAAACTTTAGCTTAGCAATGAGAATCAAACTCGCTACCAAGTAGACACAGAACAGAACGAGCAATAAGCAATCTACTTCAATAAGAAAAAAGTGAATCCACGAATCGTTTGCCTTCTATTTGTTTAAACTGAATTAACTTAAATTATTGATGTCCGGAATCTGTTGACTTGTGAATAACCGCTTTACACATCAGGCAAGGATCTTTTTTTAATAGTTAATGCGACAAATACTAAGCCAACTCAGGATAAAATATAAGTCCTGTATTGTCCTAGATGGTGAACTCTCCAAGGTGTTGCCTTACCTTCTGTCCTTGAGAAAAATTTAGCTTGTTTCTAAGCTCCCTAACCTGGGGATGCCGACATTTTAAAAAGACTACGGTGGTTCCTTGTAAGGTTTATTGGCTAACCCTCCAAATTTACTGCGTTGGTTCACATTATAGGTACGTGGATATTACTATACATGGAATACTGGGATGAAGCAATTTCGGGGCTTCCTTTTCTTATCTAGTCGTAATATTAGTTCTGCGGTTTCTAACTGCTTCACCATTCCAAGCCTAGTCTTCCAGCTTTATGGAAGAGCTAGTTATGATAAACTGCCTGATATCTTCTCATCAGATAATGCCGCCGGAATTATTCAGATAATTTTAAAAGGTCAGAGTGCACTAACACTTGTGCACCAGCTTATTACTCTCACCTTTTGGTTTAAAAGGCATCGAAACAGAGATATGTTAGGGATTGTCAGCTGCATTTTGTATTGACTGAAACAACTAGTTTATTATTATGTCCACAAGAACCCGTGGCGTAGCGGATAAATCCCTTTAGTAATTCATTTTTATGTTACTCAGTTCTGGAGGTTTAAGGCTCAATTCTCGGTTCGAGCGACAGTCGACATACAATTAGTATTTCTACTTATATGGAACTGACGCAACTAAAGAATGCAAATCCGTGGATTAAATAAAAGGTTCCATTCGAAATTCCATGCAGATATTCAAGTTCGGCGGAAAGATTCCAAACTTCGACATAATACACCGATAAAAATCGGTTGTTACATTGATCGAAACGTTGTGCAAATAACAATTACGATGTGAAGAGAAAGCGGAGAGTTCAAATCACATCAATATAAATTTTGTATTTATCTCAGGAGAATTAGCTTTAAAGTCTCGTTAGTTAAAGTGCAAACAGTGACTGATCGAGTTTGAATAGTTAAAAGTTCTTATGAAATGGGTTTACAAATTTGTTTATCGATGTTAAATAACCTGTTTTAAAAAAATTAGGAGCCTGTTTTATTGATTTTAAATAATTCGGTGTTAGTCTTATAATATGAGAAACGATCGATATTGTAACGGTGATAAACTTGAAAAATGATTTGACTAATGTGTATAAAGAATCTAAAATGTTTTTGTTTATAATTATATCAAATAAAATCAAGTTGAAAATGTCATAGAGAAAACCACAAAAAAGAAATAACAGTAATTTTACTCACAAGTTTTGCGGTAATTTAAACAATTGCGAAAAGAAAATCGACATCATGACGAATTATATATCAGCTAACATTCAAATTATCCTATTGTACTATCAGGCCATCTGTTTAAGAGAAGCTTACCCTAATTAAATTTGAATAAATAGATTTATGCCAGCCACGGGTATAAATTCGAGTATATATATATATATATATATATATATATATATATATATATATATAGAATATTCGACAAAATCAAGGTTTTCTGTGTGTGTTGTGTTGTTGTCTCTACCTTCACTCTTATAGAACTGCTATCACCTTTGCTACGACTAAACCCAAACAAATAAACCGAAATTAATAATCAGCCTAAACTTAAACTTTAATTTAAACTTTTTGTTCGAATTGAAATCTATAGTTTTCTCTACTATATTAAAGCAATCTTAACCATAACTTATAAATTGCCAACTAAAAACTCTGTCTACTTTTAACTTTTCACAATCACCAAGTATATTATAAATTTAAACAGTAAAGAATATGCACCATTACATATCATAAACTTAAAGACTAGCTTTAGCATATTTTTGTTTGAATGTTCTCCAAAAGCAATAAACCGTATATATATGTGGATATATATACATACATATATATATATATGTATGTATATATATATATATATATATATATATATATATATATATATTAGCAAAAGTACCCGTCGTTGACTGGGTTAAAAAACAGTCTACAGAAAATGGACTCTGATTTATGAATTATGATAGGTAATGAAAAGGAAGGGTTGTAAAGAGATATCTTCGAATTTGGGGGTATCAAATCCAAATCAAAATATGATGAAAGTAAAAATGAAATAGATAAACCCCATAATTTATTATACCATACCTGTTCACACTGAAACACTTACCACAATATTCTGTGGATCTATATAAAAAAAAACTTGTTAAACTTTGTGACATATTTCCATTCTATGGGGGTCAGGTGCGAACGATCACTCCAAAATTTTATTATACTATATTTCTTCAAACTGAAACATAATTATCAAAGTATACTTACGCAGATACATATGAAAAGTCTTTATTAAAGTTTGTGCCTATTTCCATTCTAGAATGTCATTGTACCATCCCTATTTAAGTTAAAACATATTTATCAAAGTATTATTATATACATCTATATCAAAAATACTTTTAAACGTTTATTTTAATTTTAAAATTCTTTATTTCATATTTTGTGAACCAGGCGCGAACGCACACCCCACAATTTGAATGAACCACCGTTCTGCCAGATAAAACATACCCATTCCTGTGTCTCGATACATCTATCTTTATATGCAATCAGTTTTTTTTAAATAGTCAACCATATAGGAGCCTATTCGTGACCAGACACCCCCCGACAAACACACATTCAGTTCTATATTATATATATATGTGTGTGTGTGTGTGTGTGTGTGTGTGTGTGTGTGTGTGTGTGTGTGTGTGTGTGTGTGTGTGTGTGTATATATATATATGGTTCCCACCAGTTTTGGCAAATAACAAATAGGATCCTGAACAGAAGTGTGCGTTCTATCCCAACCATTATTAATGGACCAGAGGTCATCTCGTCAGCGTCAGACAAGGCCAAACTATTTGCAAAGAACTTTGCAGCTAATTCTCCCCATATTTCCTCCTATAACACAGAACAAGCTAAGTAACATACAAATATCCGTGCATGAGGTCGCCAAGCTAATCAAGAACCTAGATTCCAGTAAAGCAACTGGCCCTGATGGCATCCCAATTATAGTGTTAAAAAAGCTTCAACCAGAACTTGCTCCCCTACTTACGAAACTATTTAAGCGCTGCCTTAAGGATAAGTGCTTTCCGACTCCCTGGAAGACCTCATCAGTTTGCTCTGTATTTAAGAATTCAGGTGATAAGTCATCTCCCTCTCAGTACAGACCAATACGTCTCCGGTGTGTTATGAGTAAGTTGCTGGAATCCATATTAAATAGAGAAATAGTCAACCACCTCAGGAGGAATAACCTTCTTAGTGACACAAAATATGGTTTCCGCTCTGCAAGATCTACCGCAGATGTGCTGACGGTTATATCCCACAGGATTAGTGAATCTCTTGACAAAGGCTTCCTTTCAAGGGCAATTGCTCTTGACATATCAAAGGCCTTCGACAAGGTATGGTATAAGGACCTACTTCACAAGATTTCCAGCTACGGTATAACTGAAAATGTTTTCTCAATCATTAAATCATTTATCTCCGATAAGCTCATAAGAGTAGTGGTAGATGGACAAAAATCGGAGCCCTGCAATATAAATGCTGGAGTCCCTCAGGGGTCAATCCTAGGCCCAACTCTCTTCCTGATCTACATCAATGACCTCCCTAAACACATACTTGAATCATTCGTTGACATCTATGCTGATGACACGACCATCTACGGCAACACATCAAAGGCTGTAAATGACAAAGTTCTCTCTTATTCTCTCTCCTCTGATCTTGAGCGCGTGGTTCAGTGGGGGAAGATGTGGCTGGTTACCTTTAATGCATCCAAGACCAAACTCCTATCCTTACATCATCAACGCTCTGATCCCCATCTGGCATCAATTGTGATGTATGACTCTCGTCTGGGTGAGGCCTCGTGTTTTGACAAGCTTCTGGGTTTGTCCTTTACTCCTGATCTGAAATGGAACACGTACATCAAGTCTGTTGCCAAGGTCGCTGGAAAGATGGTGGGATTCTTCTACCGCTCCAGTAGATATCTCACTACTGATGCAATTATCTATCTATATAAAAGCCAAGTACGTCCAAGGATGGAATGCTGTTGCCATATCTGGGCAGGAGCTGCTAAAACAGCCTATCCTGCCTTGACAGAGTACAAAATAGACTTCGTGGCTTAGTGTGGGATGCCCTTTTCTCTACCCTGCAACCTCTCTCCCACAGAAGAGACGTTGCGAGCCTATCCTTGTTTTATCGTTATTTCCATGGCAGGTGCTCGTCTGAACTCCAATCCCTGGTCCCCCCTCGCCAATCCTTCACGAAAAACACCCGTCTTGCTGAATCCACTGTGAAAAATGTCCCCCACCCTATATCTGTGCCTAAATCAAAACGCGGATTCCATGATCAAAGCTTCTTTTTTAGAACTGCACGCCTGTGGAACTCTGTTCCGTCTGCCTGCTTCCCACCGGGCTACAACTTGGATATCTTCAAGTTCAACGTTAACAAATTCCTAATGAACCGCCCCCTTAAGTAAACACTTCATCAAATCTCCACACTAACGTAATGTACTTGCAATAACCCTTATCCCTGAGTGGCTTCCGGGCCTTGATAAGTGGTGATCACTGTGTAAAAAAATACATATATGTGTGTATATATATATTAATGGAAAAATCGATGTAAATTATGTAGAATTACAGGAACGTTTCTTGTTTGGCAAAAGAGTAGAAATAATTATTAAAGTGTTTTCCTTAATCCACGGATTTTCAAAGAATGGCTCATCTCACCAGAAGAAATGTTATTAACAAAATTTATGCCCCTAAGGATCACCACACTCTTCAGCACATCCAAATACACTTTGATGATGATATTGCAGCTGACTTCGAAGATTTGACGTTGCATGATTTGACTCTCACTTGAAACCACACCAAATATCATAACTGTGAGCCATCCGGTGCGTTCGATGCGCCCGCAAACTTTAACACGTCTGGATTAGCATTTTAAAGATGCTGGCAATGGTTTTCTTTTCATAAATTGGATCAGTAAAAATCATGAATGATATTGCGGCGCATCTCCGATCTTATTCGTTGAACATTGTGTTACTTTCAAACATAATAGCATAATGCTCTTGGAATTCGTACACAACTGTCCACTAGTAGATGGTCTGCAACAAAAATACAAAAATAAAACCTGTTTTCATCAAACGGAAATGGAATCATGTCGCCTTTTCTAGGACGACAATTATAACGTTCCACTCTGTAATTTAATCCCAATCTTTTGCATTTTTTTTAAAACAAAATTTGCATCGAAAACAATCCTTCCCTGGACATTTTTCTTTCGATTTATTCGTCCACAAAATGCGCAGAGAACACGTTTTCTCATGAATATTCTTGATATCCACTTAGTTTTTTTTAACAATTCCTCCTTCAAATGTGAAAGTATCCTTCTGCGGGGAGAAGTAATATTATTCTTTCAATATTGTTTAACTTGACCCCTTACCACGCGCTCATTTCCCCGTTATGATTTTTTGCAATTTTAAGTGACGCAAAAAACAAACAAACAATGTTTCTGGCCATTTTATGAGTAATGGCTGTTGAGACTTCTCCCTGAGGCAATCCAGGAGCGATATTGGAACATATTGGTCACACTGAAGCGTGTAGGATTTTCTTATGAATAAATACAAACTTGATTGTTTATATTTGCGTTTCGATATTTTAACCTTCAATAAGCGAATTAACTTCCGTAACCACTCGCTTAGGCAACGCGGATCGAACCTGGGGTAATATAGAAAAAAAGTAGTAGATATGCCGCAAATGGCATTGGGTACAAAGGCAGTAAAGATAAAAAGAAAACAAAATTGTTTAATTATTATACGCACGTGAAAAATTAGGATTAAAATGAAAAGAAAACGGTGAAGAAAGAGAGAAAAGAGAGATTTATGCGTCCTAGTCTTTTGGCCATGTAAGATAGCAGAATTTAGGTATGAAATTACTTGTACATAGTAGTAGTAGTAGTAGCAGTAGCAGCAGAAATATTGTATGGGTTAAACCCCTATAACGCTTTTAGCCAATTGTCTTCAGATAGATCGGCTGACTGGACAGAGTAGGATCTGGTGGTCTATTTCCTGGCAGGTTTCCTTACACTTTGGGCGGATTTGGTTGTCTATTTGTATCTACTTGTGTTTGTTACTACAGTCCTTCAGTGTCTTGTTCTGATCCGATTTTCTTTCTACTCTTTGTATTTGGGAGGTGCAAAGTTTAGACTTCTATGATGTCCCCTTCTTTTTGGAGTATTGTTTCTTCATCCCCCTATTCCATGTCTTAACTGGGTCGAAATGTTTGGTTTGGCGTTGTAGAAGGGCTTTCGTAATTTAAGTCTGGAGGTATCTGTGGCATCTTTTAATATTTGTTTGATTGATAAGTCCTTGGTGTCCTCCTCGACATTTTGAATCCCTTCTTGAGTAGCCTTTTCCCTATTTATATGGGGTGTACGTTGAAATTGTGCATGTATGATAACAGTCTTATCATGTTTGACATTAGTGAATTTATGAAAAAATATGTTGGTTGACTGGTGAATAAAATAAAATATAAATAAATGAACAACAATCGTAATTGAAAAAAATTTCACACGCGCATCTAGATTTATTGTTAACATTTGTAAACTAATGTTATGATTTTAAATGTCACATTTTTTAGGGCTTCAGTTCAGAAAAGAAGTCATTAAGTTCGGCAAAGATGACAGAAACTTTTGGAATAATTTTAATTTCTTTTCTCATGGTGAACTTTCTAACTTTAAAAAGAAAAAAAAAACAAACAAAACAAAAACAAGGAAAAATGATCATATTCTGGAAAAGAATTTTTTTCACGTTGTGACTAAATGTCCCAAGTGTTTTTCTTCATGTATGGATATTTCGTTATATATATATATATATATATATATATATATATATATATATATATATATATATATATATAATCTTTCTGTTTAATTTTTTTTTCTTCCTTTGAAGATTGTAATGCCGGGTATGGGGCAGCCAAACCAGCTGCCAACATTGCCCCGCTTTTTTTATTGAAACCAACCGAGAGCTCTTTTTAAAAGTATGTATGTATGTATGTATGTCTCGCAAAAAACATTCGACAGAGGCGATGGATTTCCATGAGATTGGAATCGTTTTGAAACTCGACTTTTCGGACGAAAAATATCGCTTTTTTCGTCGATATTTTCGAAAGTGATCTCCTCTTTTCGATTGTCTAGCCTTAATTTAAACCTTCGTCACTTCCAGTTTGACGATGGGCGCTACATCAAAGTCGTCACGTTTTCAAGTTTTTTTCCTCCTTCGCCGTACGGGTTCGAGCTTGCCTGCTTACTACTAATTGTTTCTTTTTTCTAAACACCCACCTCCAAACAACCGGGCAACGCCGGGCACCCAGGCTAATATATATATATATATATATATATATATATATATATATATATATATATATATATATATATAAGCGCATTCTGGACTGTAAAAGTGCTTGGACGACCACATTGACATTCGTTGGTAGTATCGCTGAGATTATTACCACTTAACTTACATCTTATCTAAGAGAGAGAGAGAGAGAAAGCAAAGGACCATAATTATATCTAAGGAAAAAAGAAAAAAAATCTACATTCAGCGGACTTTTGTACTTAAAGAATAAATAACTGCATAAGAGAATGCAATAAATCTGACTAGATTCGAACTCGACACAATGGATCGTGTATAGCTCGGACGAAACGATTCCATGAACACACCACTCTTCTCGTAAGATAGTGCGTGCGATTTTATGCAGTAAGTTCTCATAAATATCAATGCACTAATGTTTTTCGATAAATATTTATGTTTTCGTACGCATGTGTTTTTGTTTGAGCCAATATTCATTTTATTGTGCGCACCTAAAACCGATCGCTATTGAGTTTACTTAGACCTAAATTGATTTTCGTTCCCCCGTAATCGAATGTGCATACGTTTGGCCGTGGCTGTCAACGACGACCCCGTGTTTCCCCTTACCCAAGTGACACGAAACGAATGAATATACTTTTAATATCAGCTGCATGGCGTCTCACAAAGCTCGTAGCCACCGACCGTGACTCTCTCCGTTATCCTTAACTAAGCAAGGCCTCTTAAAAACTACAACCCCCATTCACTAAACCAACAACCCTAGTCCCGAGCAATTTCGACCAGCTGACATTGTCTTTCTTTCAAACAGAATATTCCATTTATGAAAACCGGTGAAAAAGGGTTCAGTCTCCATCTTGTTTTTCTTTTCTTTTCTTTTTTTGTTTGACGCCATCTTGCTCTGAATAAAAGTGGTGAAAATATACTGGATTTCTCTGACAATCTAGACAAAAAAAATGCAGTCGAAATGACACCATACTGTTGTGAAACAGTGTAAATGACTGGTATCTACACGACTGACGACATGTGATCCAAGTTCGGTTACAATTCGTACAACCACATTACGTTAACTGAGGATATTTGGAAGCTCCACCTGGTTAGTTTGTCAGTTCCTAATATATTTCCAGAAAGATTTTTTTCAAGAGAGTCACCACTAATAAGACCTTATGGATAAGGGTTAATTAATGCGCGGTGGCTCTGAGAACAGTGCAATGATAGTGCTGGAAGTTAGATAGATTTTATTTATTTAAGGGGGCGACACGGAAAGAACTTTCTTAAATTGAACTTGAAAACGACCATGTTGCATTCAACTGAGAAGCAGATCGGCGGAACAGAATTCTACAGATGGATAATTCTAAGGAAGCAGCTTTGTTCTTATAATTTGTGTTTAGGTTTAGGCTCATATAAAGGGTGCGGTAAATTGTTGATAGTGGTTGTACCTAGACAAGTTCTTTTTGCAGAAGTTGTGAAAGAGGTGATAGATTTAAACCTAGACAACCACTAGTTATAAAAGTAGGGATAAAAAGAACAAAACATCTTCAAAGTGGACCGGGTTTTATGGAGGAAAAAGGTCCTCCCCTTATTAGGTTTCGAAGCCAATTTAGAACTCTGCTACAGTAGGATAGGCTGATCCGAGCGACACACCTTCAATTTTATAACGCGCTTGTAAAAAGATTGCGTCGGAAATGAGATGCTTTCTTGAGTGGTAGAATGACGCAACCATTATTTAAGCCACCTTGGAAACAGATTTGATGTAAGTCTTCTATTTCCTGGTCAGGAGTGAAGATCAACCTCAGAAGCTTATCGAAGTAGGAATCTTCTCTTGTAACTAAGTCACTGACGCGTGTGTAGTAGTAGTAGTAGTAACAGAGCATCTTACATATGCAAATGAGTATATCGTGCAGGAAATGACGTCATAGAAGAGGAAAAAAAGAAAAAGAAAAGCGGAGAGAAAAAAGCCCTACGTAACAAGTGACCAGTAAGTGCCTGCCAACATACGATGACCCTGTAACACATGAGCGGCCAGGGTACTTGAAAGCATGGGTCAGTGCGAGAGAAACTTTTAGGTCAATATGCAACTTTGAACAGTGTGTCATGGGGCAAGGTGCAGACATAGCAACACAAGGAAAAGGATGGATTTTAAAAAATCATGCGCGCACGGGACATCGAGTCGAAGACTGACCGCATAACAGATGTTTAAGCGCGTGTTGAGACAACAGAGTTTTGTCAAGTACATAGCAGCGAGAAGATGTCTTTTATTTCAATAAAAAAAGCGAAGTTTAATTTTTGTCGTTTATTTCTTTGCAATACTTTCTACAACGCATCGGGTTTGTGTCAACGTAATTAAAACGAGACGATCACCATTCGTATTAATTAGGGTCAACTGCATAGAAAACACCTAAACCAACAATAGAATCGTCTGCTTCAAACGATATGGTGACTATTAATAGGAAGATACCACCATTTTGATTTGAAGGTATTGCGAATTATAGACCGCTAAATTATAATATAAACAAATAAGGACTTATGCAGGCGTTGGTTTCATGCGATCAAAATCACATATTAAGAAACGTGTGATTGATTTAGTGCAAACGTCGTTATTATTTAGTTTCTTTACTGGTTGCACTTTGCAAGTAAATCCGTTAGCATTTGAATGCATTAAAAAGCGGTGGTGATACTTCAGCAGATTAAGTGCATTTCTAGAAAGAATTTTCAAGTTAAATATAACTGCATTCTTATGCATCTATATTACCGCGCTATTTTTTAAATAGTATGTTCAAGTTGAATGTAATTTTTACAATATATTTGTTAATTGAATTGTTAAAGCGAACCCACTTCACCCACTGTTAAGAATGTGTTTCTAAATAAAAATGTCATTATTTCACTGCGGTACAATAGATACACAAGTACCTTCAATTGTTACGGTATCTTCATTTTGAATTAAGTTGCTAAATAACAGTACGGATTATTTAAAAATAATACACCTTACCATATTAAGAATGGGGTACTTTATAAAACTTTAAGTTTTCAACAAGGTCTGTGTCTTTCATATGTACTGAAATGGTTATTATGAAGAGGAATACCTCTTCGATAGGGTCCGAAATGAGTTTTCAATCTAATAAGTTCTATTTGGATAAGTAATTTCCAACCCTCTGTCCGATCACCGCAAAGTTGCATCCATGTGCTTGTTTTACAAGTATTTTCATAGAATGTGATCTGATGACCGCATTGAACTTGTGCCATCTCAACGTACGTATTCCCGACAAATCCGCTAGAAACGAATTCGCACCCTTCACTGTTGAGGTCCCTAAAAGGTTTCAACTTACTTCCCTCGAACAGCTAGACTTTGCAATTATTTTCTTGCTATCTGCTTCCTTGACGGAACTGACATGCAGAAGTGTACATGTAAGGTAAACTAACACCTTGTTAATCTTTCCTCGAACCCCTTTGCGTTTAAGTGATATGCCTTGTTAAGGGGGATATCACGGATTGAGAATTTGTTTTGCTGTGTTTGAATTATTCGTATCCAAAGCAAGAAAACATTAGACATGATAACAATCTCTGCGTAACTCTTCTTGTTAATAGATTCTATGAGAGAGGGGAATCGGGACATCTATACCAAAGTGAAATCAAACAAGTTTTTTTTTTATTAAAATTACCTATGAAATAGTAATTAACAAAGCATTTAACTTTCGACTAGTGTTGAAAATCAAATGAGGAGAATTTTCTTATATAATTGCCAATTGAGTCTGGGTAAATTTACTACTAAAAATGTGTGTGTGTGTGTGTGTGTGTGTGTGTGTGTGTGTGTAGGGGTGACGATTACTACGTGGTTAACGATACATATAGAAAAATTAAGTCTGCCAATTCAACACGCTTATTGATGTCCCCAGACAGATTCGAGTTGCTGTCTGGGAAATACATTACGGAATCCAAAACTGGCAATGAGGACAGTGCATCACTTAAGACAACAACTGATGCGTAGAGAAATGTATTATACGAGTAATAGCAGCTTGTTTTGTGCAGAAACAAGTTAAAATTTTAATCTGTTTTAGCTCCATTAATATAGCTCATTAAAATAATTAGGATACCATGTATGAGAACGAAAACTAATATTATATATATATATATATATATATATATATATATATATATATATATATATATATATGTATATATATATATATTGTGTACAGAAAGTTGTTAGTTGAGACAGATCATTGGTACCGTCGGATTTCAAACCCGATAATAAGGCCCGTTTAAGGTATCCTTATCAAGCTCTCTTCAGCCAATATAGATGAATATTGGCTGAAGAGAGCTTGATAAGGATACCTTAAACGGGCCTTATTATCGGGCTTGAAACCGACGGTACCAATAATCTGTCTCAACTAACAACTTTCTGTACACAAAATATAAATACGCTCGTAAAGTTTGGATTTTCCTTTTAATTGAGCACTCTGCTCGAATTATTTTTTCAAAAAAAAAACTAATTATATATATATATATATATATATATATATATATATATATATATTAATTGCAATTTCTCCTATTCTGTAAGCGGTAATCTTGTTTAAGATAAAGAACTTGAACAATTGAAGTTAATAATGATGTGCCACCCTATCGGCCAATTCCTTTGAAATGCCATGTAGATTTCCGAGTGTTACAGAAAGATTCCCGAGTTCTACAAAATGCACTAGAGAAAATGTCGGAGTTTCATCAACCAAAACTTTGTAAGATCATTAATCAAGATGAGAACGTTAGTCCGAATAATCCAAAAAAACCCTGTCGAATTCTTCTCCATCTACTCCTCCTTTTTCATCAATCTACTTTCTGTGTTGCTTCATCGTCCGCCAATCCTTTCCAAAACGATGCTATCCCTGTGCGTGTGGCAAAAGCTTTCTTACCGCGGGGCCACATCCGTCTGCCTAATACGGAAAATCCCGTTGCGTGTGAAACAACTACTTGCTTATTCTTCTGACGAACCGATCAATAAGCGGAATGGGGGCATTTCTTATCCGAATGTTGGCAATTTCAATAATAAGAAACGAAAAGTCATTCAAATGAGTTTTATTTCCGTGTGCTACACATAGATAACGGCCAAAAAGGAAATACATCTTTGAAAATAAATTGCAAAAAAAAACGGGCAAGCAAAACATGCAGATATAAACACAGAGACGTTTAGTCAGAAATTATTCTGACTAATGATATATCGGAGGATAAGACGAAGATCAAATGCAATTAATACAAATCTATGATAATTGAGCTTGTCTTTCCCTTAGTGCAACTGGAACGCGATCAATAGACCTACCTTAAATCGTGGGTATAATCGCATTTTGTAGAGTCAGTGTGCCGTGCTCAAATTTTTAAAAAGTTGTTGTCATTAATACGAGGGGCAACAATTAAACGTAAAAGTTTTTTTTTCAGTTCATTTGAATTTTACCTGCATAGGAACGTTCATATCTTTGATTGCGTCTTTCTGGTTGGAACAATTGAAAATGATGATATTACAGATTATTTTGTTTAGATAAAAATAAATTTATGGCGATATGATTTATTATTGTTGAAGCTAACGTGCGGTGTCTTATCAGTACCTTTTATTATTATTGGTGTGTTAGGTTGGTGCAAACATTATTATCGTTTTTCAACGTCCAGGTTCATGTCAAAAAACGGCATTATGTTTGCATCAACCTAATATACAATAGTTTGTTATAAAGTTTACTAAACAAATACAGTAAATAAGAAAAAGACGCAAGCTAGTTTAATATATATGTGAACATCTACATACTATAAGTAATTTTCTTAGCTTTGTCTTATGTTGTGTATAGCTTTTCTCTTTTCAGTTGCTATTCCCATTCTCAATTTGTGCTTTTCGTATTTTTGTTTCTCGTTTCTTTGATCACTGTATTTTGATGTATCTTGGAACCAGTTTTTCTATTTTTCTAGTTATCGCATCGTACAATCCACAAAATCATTTAGTCCCAGAAAAATATTTAAGCGTTGTCTTTAGGAGAAATCCTTCCCAACACCTTGGAAAATCTCATCAGTATGCCCTGTATTTAAGAACTCAGGTGATCACTCATCTCCCTCTCAGTATAGACCAAGAGGTCTCCTATGCATCATGAGTAAGCTGCTGGAATCTGTGCTAAACAAGGAAGTAGTCAACCATCTCAGCAAAAATAACCTTTTTAGTGACATACAATATGGTTTCCGTTCTGTTAGATCTACAGCAGACGTGCTTACAGTTACATCTCATAGGATTGGCGAATTCCTCGATGAAGGCTTCCTCTCTAGGGCAATTTCTCTTGACATATCAAAGGCCTTTGATAAGGTATGGCGTAAAGGCCTACTTCACAAGATCTCCAGTCATGGTATAGCTGGAAATGTCTTCTCAACTATTAAATCATTTCTCTCTGATAGGTTCTTAAGAGTAGTTGTTGATGGGCAGAAGTTAGAGGCTCTCAGTATTAATGCTGGAGTCCCTCAGGGGTCCATCCTGGGTCCAACTCTCTCCTGATCTACATCAATGATCTTCCAGACCACATCCTTTGATCATTCATAGACATTTATGCTGACGACACTACGATCTATGGAAGCACTTCAAAGACCGTAAACGACCAAGTTCTCTCGGTCTCTCTCTCCTTTGATCTTGAGTACGTGGTACAATGGCGAAAGAAGTGTCTGGTTAATTTTAATGCATCTAAAACCAAGCTTCTATCTTTATATCATCAACGCGCTGCTACCCAGATACCATCAATCTTAATGAATGGCTCTCATCTTGGGGACGCTTCATGTTTTGACAAGCTTCTGGGCTTGATCTTTACTCCTGATCTGAAATGAAACACGTATATCAAATCAATTGCCTAAGTCGCTGGAAAGTAGGTGGGATCCTTCTAACGCTCCAGTAGATATCTCATCCCTGATGCAATTCTCTACCTATATAAAAGCCAGGTTCGGCCAAGGATGGAGTACTGTTGCCACATCTGGGCAGGAGCTACTAGAAGCAGCTTATCCTGTTTTGACAGAGATCAAAATATACTTTTTAGCTTCGTGGGGGATGCCCTTTTCTCTTCTCTGCAACCTCTTTCCCACAGAAAGACGTAGCGAGCCTGTCCTTGCTTTATCGTTATTTTCATGGCAGATGCTCATCTGAACTTCAGTCTCTGGTCCCCCCTCGCCAGACTTTCACGAAAAAAACTCGACTTGTCAGAATCACTATCAACAATTACCCACACTCTTTATCCGTGCCTACACCTAAACGTAGATTCCATGAACAGGGCTTCTTTCTTAGAACTGCTCGCCTGTCGAACTCTTGCGTTCGCCTGCTTTCAAACTGACTACAATCTGATTCTGTTCAAGTCCAACGTGACCAAGTTCTTATTGAACCGTCCCCCTTAGTAATCCAAGTTATAAAATTCCCACTAATGTTTACTACGCTAAAATCACAATGACTAATGTATTCCTATTAATTTATCCTTGAGTAGTCTCTGGGCCTTGATAAGCGGTGTCCCCATGTAAAAAAGAAATGATTAGAAAAAATTTAGAAAACTAATAATGGTGTATAATGTTTGATTTTTGTATTAAATTAAAAAAACAAAAAAAAACATTACACAGCATTATTCGTTTATCTAAATTTTTTCTAATTTAACTTTACGAAATAATTCCTTCAAAGGATATGACTATCTTCAATTCCATTTTCACGCCAACAATGCGGCAAACATCATATATGACTTAATAAAACTGTCAATCACCCCCTTACTGGAATTCATTATCGATATATGAAAAAAGATACAGACTTCTTCTATGATTAATATGGATGCTACTAAAAGTCGCAAAAATGTGATATGAAGTCGATTTAAGACAGCGAGTAAATATCCATTAATATAATACATCTTTTGGCTTAAGCCATTTTATTTTTGAAAGCACGATGATGAATTAGATTCAAAATCATAGTAGAGTGGAAGGGTGGATCTCTTACCCCTCCGGATCTGTGTGGGTAGGTTATGCATTATTTAATTCAGCTTGTCTTCGAACAAAATAGCTTGGCGGTGCCTATCTGTCTTTAGGCTTCCGAGAACGTATATCACCTGATATTATCAAATAGTCACTCATTTTAATATTGACCAGGCTCGGCGTCGCTTAACATCGGTGATGTAACGGGAACCGGTGTTTTTTTTTTTTTTGGTTTTGTTTTGTTTTGTTTTGTTTTTTTGACAAAGAACTCACCACTTTCCAAGGCACGGAGCCTACTCGAGAAAAAGGGTTAATGAGTATACAGTGGTCAAGGGGAATATGTCAGTCATCGTTAGTAGTGGGAATTGGGCAAATTGGATTACTTAAGGGCGTGGTTCACGTTGGGCTCGGAGGCGGCCATATTGTAGTAGGAAAGCAATAAAACGGGACAGAGTTCCATAATCGGGCAGTTCTAAAAAAGAAGCTTTGTTCATGGAATCTACGTTTAGGTTTAGGCAGATAAAGAATGGGGGGGGGCATTGTTACCGAAAATTTACCCTATATGTACAAGATAAACAGGAGGGGCTGAAGCGTACTATAGAAGGCGACTGAGGATCGTGCCACTTTATTTTTGTAAAGATCTATCCTTCCCTTCCTTTTTTTTAATTTTATTACTTATTTTGATTCTTCTGCTTCTATTGCTCTCGTCTTTTACGGTTTCTTTTATTATTCTTCCATTTTACGTATTGTATTCCTTCTTTATCTCCGTCATCTTTTTCTTTTTTAATATTTTTTATTGGCTCCGTAATTGTTATATTTGTTACAGTCTTCTTCATCTTTGTTTTCTCTCCTCCGTTATTACTTTGCTATTCTTTTCCTTTTCATCCATTATTTCTTGTCCTCATCCTTATCCGTCTACACTAATACTTCGTTGTCTGCATCTTCTTCAGCATCTTCTCCGTCGCCATTAATTCTACTTCGTCTTTCTTCACCTCTTTCTCTCCTCTCGTATTCTCAGTTTTATCAGAACAGCGGGAGTCCGGCGTATTCATCCGTCGAGCCAGGGCATTTAACTTTGCAATCTAGCAGCTTAAGACGAAATAAGATCGCGTGACGACGTCTGGTTGCTGGGATCGAACACGCCGGCTCGTTTTTCAGTCAATCTGACACCCCCGTACTCTTCCTTCTCAGAAATCAAGATTTGGCTCATAGAAAGACGGGGAAGGAATAGACATGGTTATGCACGCTCTGAAAACCCCCTAATGGAAGCCAACGTTTCGATAATAATGAGATTCGACTCGCGAAATGAGAACTGATTAATTCGATACGAAATACTGTGCGTGCTTATTCCTACTACGCACAATCTTATTGATATAAAAACACACACACTCACGTATATATATATCTATCTATGGTATTTTATATACGGAACAGACGCACAGTGACCCAAAGTCTCTCATCTCATGGAATTACAGTTATCAAGTAAACCTCCTCTTCTTGTTCCCTTTTCTGGAGGTTTACTGATATTGGTTGTTGGATAATCTACTCGCAACGCATTGACTAATACTTCTCTCAAAATTGTCGGTGAAATTTAGAATGTTGTATCAAGCATGCGTCGTATATATTTATTTAGGGATCATTTATTATATATATGTCTTTATTTTTACTTCTCGCTATCTAGGACAATCTACTTGACAAATGTGCATACTGGTACACACAAACATGTATATATACATATATACACATATATACATACATATATACATATACACACATATATATACATATATATACATATATATAAGCACGCACGCACACATATATATATTCATATCTATATGTGTCTGTGTGTGTGTGTGCGCACACATTTATTTTTTTTCTTCAAAATAGTTTGATCTATTTACTGCTGTGTTTGTTCCCACTTGTTTGATTCGTTTTTCTATTGGTCTCCATGAACTCTGTTTTTTATCATTCTTTGTAATAAATATTCCTATTTTAGAAGCTTCTTTTCAAGAACTGCTTGCTTGTATAACTTTCTTAATGCTCTTCGCTTCTCCCTTACCGATAGGTTTTGTTTTATCAAGCCTTCTGTTCTTTGTTATAATCATATTTTGTTTTTATATGATTTTGTATGAAGTGGAATCATGCCTTGTCTGCAGCAATTTCCATAAATAGTCATAGCTGTTGTGTTGCCCAGTTTCAATTAAAAATGGTGATCGAAATTCATAGCGCGTTACTTTATTGTTTTTTTTTATTTCCTTATTAACTACTGAGTTGATTGTTGTTAATTTCTGATTAGACATTGCTGCATACATAAAACACCAAAAAATAATAATAAGGAAAACACGTACAATAATAATAAGGAAAACACGTACAATTTGCAATTTGTTCTAAAACGATTCTATTCTATTCATTTGTGTGAAAAGTCAGATTCGAGATTTGACTTTCACTAGAATATATGAGAATAGCTTTGTATACCTTTGCCGGCTGCGAGTGAACCTTGTCTTTATTTTACTTATGGAAAATTCGTCCGTTATATTTGTTCATCGTCGCGACTCCTCGTATCACCATCTTTGTATCTAATTATCCATACTGTTCTGTTTTATTTTTCTTCTTTATTAATCTCGTTATTGATGTCAAATAAAATGTGCTTCACCTACATTTTTCAGAAGTAGATTTATAAATATTCTGTAACAAACTGCGTCGTAATATTTATCACAATTTTATTTGTTTGTGATTCTGAGTAATCGTAAAAAAAATTGTGATATATTGAACGTCTCCATTTCGTCGTCTTACACTGTTAATTACGACTAGGCAGAGGTTGCTGAAAAGAATTGAGTTAAGGATTATATTACCGGAATGAACGTCGCCCTAGAAAAGAGGACATGATTCTATTTCTGTTTGATTAAAACACCCCCTTCTTTTTTTTTGTTGCAGCCCATCTACCAGATTGCTAGTTGTGTACAGATCCCAAGAGCGATAAGAACTTTCTATCCTGTCTGAAAGTTACACAATGTTCAATGAGCAAGAGCGGAGATGGGCCGCTGTACAACTCATGCTTTCTACCGATCCAATTATGATAACATAACCATTACCAACACTCTCAAAATGCCAATTCGGACATTTCACCGCTTCAGGGCACAGGTCAACAAAGTTTCTAGCCACGGTTATGGTCTTTGTTGTAGTTCAAGTGAGAGTCACATCTTGTCACCTCACTTCTTCGAAGTCGGTTTGGACTTAAACGGGGTGCTACGACTTTGTACTCATCTCTCACTGCTCCGTCCTTCCCCGAACTGAACACGATGGACTACTTCGTTTGGTTATACGTCGAAAACATCACCAACATGACATCCTATAACAACAAAGTAAGTCTGCTGGCCGCCTCCGCCGAGTATTTCCGCAAATGCTTGTGGAAAAGGCATGTTCCCTATTCCGGACCCGTATCGAGGCGGAGTTGAGGCTGAAGGCGGCTACATTGAATAGATGGCAGCTCTACTACCATAATCACCTTACCTGATTTGATTTTTGCAATAACAGTTTTAAAATAAAGCTGTGGTGTTGTTTTGTTTAGGGTGACAATTTATAGAGCCACCCATTATACACGTTAAATATTAGAATTTATCAACGTAGAAAAATAGACGCAATTTCATAGCAGCAGTTTAGTAGAAACATTTCGTTCAGCATTTGTCTACTTGAATAAATGGTTCTGCAATTCTTGTGTAAAATATACTAATAAAATGTCATAAACTTGTCAGCTCTGCTTGCTAGATTATGCTTTATATAGCGATTCATTTTCTATCAGTACTTGGCTGAGATTAGCTATATTTTCCAGAATTATGTCAACTACGTATAGTTCATGTAATACGCGCAGATTATTCTGAAACAGAATATTAGTTCCTAGGTTAAAGGTCACTTTCTCACCGAATTGTATGTAAGCAAGTGTAAAGCTATTGCTTAATCGCCCATCTAATATTATTGATTTAAACTAATAATTGTATTTATTCCATATTTAAAAATAAGAATCAGTATTCCTATTCGGTCTTACTTACGCTGGGGAATTCATTTAAACGAAGCAAAGCATGTTCGTGTCAATAACGCATTGAAAAAAAGTCTAATGACACCTATTTTCAAGTTTTCAAACACGTCTCTATTGAGGTTTCATTTGGAAATTCCCACATTTTTAATTTTATATATTATCGTCAGTAGCATTCTTTGAAATGTGTACCTAAAGATCTGCCACAAAATCTGATTGAAGTTATTACAAAACCTGGGCTAATTCAAGTCTAATATTTGTTTTTTATCATTGATAGGAAAGCTTTCTTTAATTAATGTTTTAACTGATAGATAACACTCATATAAAACTTCTTAAAACATTAAGTCTACAAACCTAATACATTTTCTTTAGTTGCGGTAATTACTATGCATTAAAGCATGTCAAACACGAATAATGTACTCGAATTTTTTAGATAAGGATTGATAATCCGTATGTTTTAGATACTTCGGAGTACTGTTCTCGTCTTGTACTTTATTCGCACAACGTTTCAGTCGATGTAACCCTCGATTCTCTTAAGGTGTACATTGTGAAACTCGGAAATCTCTCTTTGAAATGATATCTGCACGGAATTCCGAACAGAACGCTTGATTTAATCATAGATGGTGGCATGTTCTCGTTCCGTAAGCTCTAATTAGTAGAAATTAAAAATAATTTTATTTTTAGTTTTGCCTGTTTGAACTTCTGCATTGATTTCTGAGTTCGAATGAAAAATTGCCAAGTTCGAAAAAAAAAAAACTCATTGAAGAAGGTATTACATCACCCAAAACATTACGGGAATTACACATAAGATAAGAATAGTAGTCCGAAGAATCTAAATAAAACGAAATAAGTATAGATTGAAGATATATTGTGTTAATTAGTTTAATTTGCAACAATATATTGATTCGGCTAAATGAAATGCAAAAATCCAACGGTAACGTAGTATTCCATTAGTTTTTCCAATTTTCAAACTGCGTGCAAATATCGATGAAATCGATATTCAATCAGATTTAGAGAAAAAAGATGATTCAAACAAAATGGCGTAAGATAACCTAATAAATAATTGTGATTTAAAAGTAATCATAACAAAAAATGTGGACTAAATAGATTGTTGCCTGATTACAAATAAAAACAAACTATTTTTTACGTTTTGCTTTTGATATTCACGTATGTTTTTCCCGTCGGAATTAATACATCTTTTTTTTTATTCTTTTCTGTTTTCATATCTAATCAATGTTAGACGCCATTTTAATCGGTTGTCCTCTGTATAAACTCTTAGTTTCCGCCATGTTTCCATAATGTATTCGTCGCTCGTGTGTGCTTCGGCGTATTTCTCCTCGCTGTCTTTATTTGTTCATACTTATTTTATTCCCTCTTTTTACGGCTTGTTTGTTGGTTAAAGTATATTTAATTGTTTTCGTTTCCTCTCCCTATTTATTCATAATATAACGAGATATAACACGTTTTCCTACAAAGCAATGCTACACAAGAAATGTGTTTTTTATCAAAGGCATGTTAAAACAATACCAATAGAAAAATTACATGTGGATAAATAAAACAAATATACAGTATCGAAATAGTATTGTTAAAATAATAGCGATGCCAGGAAAAACAATTATATATATATATATATATATATATATATATATATATATATATATATATATATATATATATATATATATATAAATTTTTTCAGAGCGTCAGAGATGTTGGATGGCATCGCTCTAGTGAGTGTAAAAATCTTACTTGTGAGACAACGACTTGGATTCATGCTTGTTGGATGATCACACCCTTTGTTTGAGACAAAGTATGGACATTTCATAGCATAGTCGGGTTTCGCCGCGGTTTCCTTGATCACTGTTTATTTTATTTATTTTATTGTTTTACATTGGCATCATCGCTTATTAAGACCCAGAGGCTACTCGAGGATAAGTGTTAGAGGGTGTAGAAAGGCCAACTGGACAATATATTAATCGTTAGTAATGGAAATTCGGTAAATTTGTTAACTCAAATGGAAAGATTCACCAAGAATTTGTTTACGTTGGACTTGAAGACAACCATATTGTAGTCAGCTGGAAGTAGGAAAACGGAAGACAGTTTCAGAGGCGTGCAGTTCTAAGAAAGAAACTTTGTTCATGGGATTTACGTTTGGGTTTAGTCACAGATAAAAAATGGGCGAAATTATTGATAGTGTTTTCAGCTAGACAAGTGTTTCTTGTTAAAATTTGGCGAGGGGAACCATAGATTGGAGTTCAGACGAGCACTTGCCATGAAAATTACGATAAAGCAAAGACATACTCGCATCATCTCTTTTCTGTGAGAAAGAGGTTGCAGGGAAGAGAAACGGGCATCACCTACTAGGCTATGAAGTATATTTTGAACTCTATTAAGGCAAGATAAGACCTTTCTAGCATGTCCTGCCCAGATGTGCCAACAATACGCCATCCTTGAACGTACCTGATTCTTATATACGTAGAGAATTGCATCAGCAGTGAGGTATCTACTGGGTCCATAGAAGGATCACACCATTTTTCTAGCGACCTTGTCAATGGATCTGTGTTAGTTAATAGATTTTCTCAAGTGACAGAGTACTTGCATCGCAGGCAAAAGATTCGGGTTTCCGATAACAATGTATACTGATGTTGCATGATAAGGGCTTTGGTTTTTATCTATCTTTGTAAGTTTTGAGTGGTTCAACTTATTTTAAAGCTCTTATTCAGTTAAAAAACAAGTAGTGTGGAGTGTTACTTTAGAACAAAATAAATGCCCGATGTTACATGATAAGGGCTGTCCCCTTTTCATGTAAGTATAAAAATAGAGAGATTTAGTTAAAATGAAAATGAAATAGAATAGACGAAATTCGAACCTCGTAATTTAGGTTTAGAAATAGATTACGAGAGAGAATTAGCAAATGGAATGTAAAAAACAAACCATTGTTTAGCTTAGAGATAAAATAGTTTTAAGAAAAGAATGTGCATTGTCAATTCTGTTATGAAAATTCAATTGAAGAATGCAACTATAAGATAATTTAATAAACATGTTTTTAACATATTGGAAATATAGGTTACTGGGAATATAGGTTAAAATTCCTTTTGTAAACAAAGGAAAAAGTTTTGGACACGCATTTCCAGAACACGTGAAAGAAGACACATGTTTTAACATGTGTATGACGTCATGGAAAATGGGGAGTTCTCGATATAGTTAGAAACTTTAGAGTTAAGCAGAGAGAGTCTGAGAGAGAGTCAGAGAGAGTCTGAGGACGACAGACGACAGTCTGCAGTCGAGAGATGACAGTCGAAAGTCTACAAGCGAGACGGTCACATTGGAAACATAGAATGTAAAACTTTGAATTCTTGACTAGCAAACCACGGCCGGTCGGAAAAGAAATAAACCCATCATGTGTTTTTATAAAAGTCGTCTTTGTGTTGTAATTCTACCAAAAGGTAAAGTGAAAATTGTCATTATATGTCTTGTATATCATGTGTTTTAAAATGTTTTTACATACACAATGTCTCGACATCACATATATCACTAAGACTGTCTCAACCCTACCTCTTCACTAACACTTCTAAGTATGAACATTTTATATATATATGAATCTTTTCATAACACGAACACAGAACTCTTAATCTCTCTTAATAAGACTGAGAACCTCTTTTAATAAGAAAATATAACACTGAGAGCCACGTATAATGAGACTATGCATTCGAGCAACATAAATAATAATCTTTCCTATGAAAAACAATTCCATTATAACAATTTATCTCTTCTCTCTAGTTCTTGACATGTGTGCATAAACATTTCTGATACAGTTTTACGAGGACAAATTCTTGAAATATTATATAAATTACAGTAAAAAATACTAAGAAATATAAAAGACATCAAAAGTGAAACAAGTAGATAATTCGTAGGTTTTACTTATTTATTGCGGCGATGCGACAATTATTGGAACTTAATCGACAGTGCGGGACCTCTTAGATATGAGATTCTTTTGAACCCTATCTAAGAGAGAGTGACTATTATATACATCAGTCTAGATGGTGCAACAATACACGGTCCATTGACGAATTGTGGTTTTGTAGATATACAGGATACTCGCAAAGATTAAGAACATTATAGCAAAATTAGAGAGAAAACAAGTAAAGAAAACATCCGAAAGTTTTATTTATTTATTCGTTCATGTGATAAGAAAAAACTATCGTAAAAAATAAACATTGAACCCAAAAAAAAAAATAAGTATATCTGAATATGTTAAAAATTTAAGACTGTTCGTTTTATATATCTATGTAAAATATCCACTTTTACATAAATTAACCGATTTCTAAACATTATATATAAAGCCGATAGGCGTAAAAGGACCCAAATGTAGTTTATATTTAGTTCGGTTTAGTTTCATGCAAAAGAGATAAAAATGGAGGTTGAAAATTTCTGTGCAAACATATATATATCCCAATATAGTGAAATTCCAGTAAGCAGTATTACACATTGGAATGCCATGCGAAAATTACGAAAACAAATCAGTAAATGAATTAATGGTATTAGTGAGGTTCGGTGGTTAGTCATAGAACAACGAGCGTCTTCAGTAGGGTATCTGTTTCAAATCATGATAGGTCTAATTACAGAGAAATGTTGTACTTAGGACGAAATACATGCATTTAAATAACTAATTCATACAAAAATGAATAGCCATATATTTATACGAGGCACCTCCAATAAGTTTCCAGATTTTCTCATATGGGCACTTTTATTGATAGTACACACATGAATCTCTAGTTTCTTTTGAAGTAATCTCCTCCGGCTTCAGTACACTTGTACCGTTACAACAACTTCTGGAAGGCCCCCTGGAATGCCCCCGGAAGTCCCTCCGGAAGTCATTTTATGTAAGCGTGTCAATGACCCTCGTCACAGCTTCTCTCATATAAATTGTTTCATAACGACTATTTCTAAGGTTTTCCTTAAACTTAGGGAATAACAAAAAATCAAAGGATTGGACTATAGGAAGAGTAAGCAACTGTCTTGATGTCCATCTCGGTAAAATAGTTTTTGACAAGTATGACTCACTCTTGAGTAAAACTTCGCGCAAATTTTCCGCATCTTCATTTTCTCGCGGACAATAGTAAGTACAACTCCCACATTGGCATCGAACTGTGCATCTATTGTCTCTAGAGACAGACGACGATCCTTATCTATGAAATTCTTTATTTGGCCAATCAACACTGATGTTCTGACTTCCATACTTATATCACATATGTTTTCATTCCTCACACACTTCCTGCCTTCCTTGCATCTTATATTTCACTCAGCAAACTGCTGCTCGATTCATACAAGATAATCCAAAAGAAGTCTGAAGTATTCCATACATTCTTGTGGGAGGTTTTTTTTTTTTCAAGTTTAAAACAGAATTTTATTGCATATCGTTCTTCTTAAGTGTCCGCAAGACCAGATTGCATTTTTGAAATTCACCAGCTGCGAGAATCAGACTTTAGTAGGATGTATTCTAATTCCTGATATAACTGTTCCTTTGAACCTAAAATCGTAACAAAATTGGTCAGTTATCTAAGATGTATTGAATTTTCAATAATTTGCGACAATTTAAATGCCTGTACAAAAATGTCTGAATCTTATTAAAAACATTCTGTATATATATATATATATATATATATATATATATATATATATATATATATATATATATATATGTATATATATATGTGTGTGTGTGTGTGCATGTAGTTTGCCAACTAACACCGTGTGTGTTTGTGTGTATGTATGTGTGTGTTGGGGTGGAGAGGGCTCCCGTAAGCCGTGGTGAAGGTAACCTTTCTAGGAGAAGCAAATCTCTGATTAAAAAAAAAACATAAAGCGGGAGACCAGTAGCCGCATTAAGCTGGTCTTCAGTGTTACTTGTTGCTGGCTATCTTGCTCTTACTTATTGCTGGATCTCAGCATTTTAAACCGAGAGAGAGAGAGAGAGAGAGAGAGAGAGAGAGATTTAGCTGTCGTACAAAGCTAAGACTCTGTAACATCATCTGTGTATAGATAGTCCCTCAGGCATTTGTCTATAAAAATGGTCCTGTGGCGATGGAAAAGTTGTGATGCGTGGAGACTCGAAATGTTGGAAGCATGTAATAATTGATCTCAATGACCATCTTCAGTGTCATGCCTGCTTGAGCGTGTGAATTCACCGGTAGGACTAAAAACAAAAAGAAAAATAGTCATTTTTGGGCTCATAGACATTAAGTGTCTGAGGGAGTGGCACTCGTCTGAAAAGACGTTGCAATCATCAAATATATATGCATATATTAATTGGAACTTGGTTATGTTTATTATTTTTTTCCTAAATAATAATTCCATTTACTTAACTGTTTTTAAATTGTTTTATGTAATAGAAATTCGTTACCCGTCCACTTGTTTATTATTTTTCTACCAACTCTAACATTATTGAACTTTACAGGGTCTTTTTTTGTTCGTCACTAATATTAATCCGTCCGAAAGACATCTGTTAGATTGCTATCTTGTAATTCTCTCAAAATAGGTCATTTTTTTTGCGAACGTATTGTATAACGCAATTGAACAATACGAAGAAAAGTGTTTTAGAGGGACAACTTGCGGTTAAATGTATCTTGATTAGATGGATCTAGAGGCAATGGATTCCTCGTGTATATAGCGGATGGAATTTAACATGCAAACTAATACCAATGATGTTCGTAGTATAATGAGACTTTTAGAAGTAAAACGATTACACACATTATTTTACAAAATTTTTAACCAATAAGAAACTCATTTCTCTTAATTTCGTCTTAATCTTTATTTTTCTGTTTACTTTCCACACTTGTGTCAGCTTTTTCCATTTTTAGAAGGTGTCGGGGTCATTAATTGGTCTGTCACTTTCAATGTATATACCTGAATACGGCGATTGAATATTTGTACCTCAGTCAGTCACGTTTAATCTTCAAATAGCACTTAAATCGATAAACGCGTAGATTAAATGGACACATCTTAAGAATTATATGGCTAAATTTTCAATTTATTTTTTATTTGAATCGTATGTCTTGCGTTTTGTTTTTATTTGAAAATACATCTTAGTATACGGGTATGGTGGTCATAAGCTACGCCATATTCTCCCGCCACTCCCTATGAACAATCCCCACTCTTACACGTAACCGCTTTAGCTGGCGTCTAGCAAATAGAGTTCACCGGGTACACATCTCCACTCTCTCTTCAATGTAATTTTCTTTTGCTTGATCTGATTCTGATGATGACCAACCCACGTTTGTTGACGTTTATATTCGTTTAGACTTGTTATCGTAAAGGTCTTCGCATACCAACACTGACATCTATTCACTGGGGGGTATACGAAGGGTGAAAGGGTTATTGAATCCGAAAGGGTCCGGGCAGAACGTTGAATAGAAGGAGGAGGAAGAATAGTAGCAAGAGGACGAAAACAAGTAAGGGCTAGTAGTTTTTTTTTTGTTTTTTTTTTCATTTGATTATTGCTTATAGAATTACGGAAGAATTTTTATGAAGAAAATAATATAAGATAAAACTAAGTACAGATAGAGTGGGAGGGATACCGGATGATGATGATGATGATGATGATGATGATGATGATGATGATGATGATGATGATCGTATATTTTAACAGCATGATTATCTTGTTACATTTATATGAGAATAAAGAGATATTAAAATATATTCATGATGTAAGAGTAGGCACCTCCAAAACTGGGGGTGGGGCAGGTTAGTACTTTTTGACGGACCGTCTTTTTAAAAATCTACCAAAAAATCAGGTAATTATCCGATCAATACGAAATTTTCAGCGATTATTAGGAGAAGAATGAACTTTATAACAGTGTACTTATTTTTCATAAACGATATTTATATATATATATATATATTTTTGCTTACAAACCCCCCCTTGTTTTGAAGTGGGAACAAATATGCTTAAAATAATCATCTGAAACTGAACAAAACATATTGTGTTGTTGTAAGGGACAGAATTATAGATTGAAAAAAAAATTGTTTGCATACCTTATTTTGACGTCTGAATATCAGAACTTCGATTGTGTTTAATTATCTCGCTTTTGAGTTTTGAAGTGTGAAATTCGGTGAATATGTTAAGTAAAATAATTAATTTAAGTTAAGCAAAACAAAAAAAAAATTTTTTAATATTTATACGAAAAAAGCTATTTTAAAATTTTTGATAAATAAATTAACAATTTTTTTTAGCGAGCCGAATAATGCATGACCATTATTAAACAGGGCATGCTTTGAATAATCGATACAAAAAAAAATTCGATAAATATTGTGCCCTTTGTGTTAAAAATAGCATCATTTTTTTCGATCCCGTTTGAAAACGTTTGCCGCCTTTCGACTACGGTGGACCAAACGCGCTGAAATAATTTTTTTTCATTCTGCTTTAAATTGCCCCCCCCCATTTTGGGGAGCCTGGCCCCCACACACATACACATTAAAAACCAAACTCATACAAATGGTCACCCATCTGGTACTGGCCAGCCTCAGCTTAATAATACATTGAAATTTTCGTCACTGAAAAATAAGTTTTTTTGGCCTGTTTGGTCTTCCATAGTTTTCTTCTTATCAAACGAAAACGTAAACAGAGTCGATCTGAACTCTACGTCGACGCGAAATATCTGGTTACCTATATGAATAAGTGGAATTATTTGAAATTCAGATACTTATATTATAATATGTGTGCATATTCTCTTCGAATATCATCCTAAATCTTAGTTGGACAATAAATAAATAAATTAATTATTTCAAAAACCCCTTTTTTTAAATATTTAAGTACGTTTTTTGTGCAAGACAAAAAATGTCAATTGTTAACTTTTTGGGAAAATTTAACATTTAAAATTGAATTAAAAATAGTAGAAAAAGTTTTACATTATTCTGTTTTCTATATGATAAAATTCAGGGTTTTATCTTTCTGGAAAAAAAAAGTTACTCAGAAATAATGGATTTTAATAAATGTAATTTAGTTTTAAAAAACAACAACAACTTGCTTTTGCGGCCATTTTTGGCGGTGCCTATGTAAGAGGAACGTTAATATTCTTAACAGAATTTTATCATAAAAACTTAATAATAAATTGAGTATATTTCACTTACGAAAAGTTACTCATATGAGTAGTTTAAGTTTTTGACGTTAACTACGAGGTGCCTTCAAGAAGTCAACATACTTTTTTGTACAGGCATTTAAAATTGTAGATTCTTGAAAATGCAGTATGTTATTGCTGTATATCTAAAGAGATGACTGACACATTAAATTATTTCAGCTTCTAATGAACAACTTAAACGGGAATTGAAATACAGCTTCTTAAAGCCTAATTGTCGCAGTTGGTGAATTAAACGCATGGAATCTGGACGGGAGTAAAAAAACAAAAAAACAATATGTAATAAAATCATGTTTTAAACTTGGAAAATGACACAGAAACGTATGGAATGCTTCAGACTGCTTTTGGACCATTTTGCCGTAATCAAACATTAGTTTTCGAGTAAAATAAGAGATTAAAGGATGGTGCGGAGTCGTGGGAGATAGTGAGAGCCGTGGGAGGATTAAGGATGTCAGAACACTAGAGTTCATTGACCAAATAATTAATTGTATGAATAAGGACCGTCGTGTGTCTACCAGTTGCACAAGTTGATGTCCGTGTGGGAAAAGTACACACAATTATTTATGAGGAACTGAGGATAGCGCGAGGTTTGTCTTTAGGGTAATCCATCGTTGTCACAGACTATTTGACTAATATATGCACCAAGACAGTTCAGGAACTTTTCCTATAGTCCAGACCTTGCTATCTGTGTTATGTTGTGGGTGTTATTTTTGAAATACCAAATAGGCGAGTATATGTTTCGTTCTTTTTATTTAGATGACGACTTATATATTTGTTGTTGTTCATGTTTGTAAGAGTCTTAGTGTGTTCATGTGTGTGATCATGTTGTTGGATGTTAGATATTATGTATTCATTGTGATTGTTCATATTGTTCAGTGTTGGAGACATAAACATGGTATATATATAAAGAAAGATACAGTTCTGTATATATATAATAGACAGTGTACATGTTACTACAAGAGCACCAAACCTGTAATTCAACGAAGAGACTTTTTTTAATATTTTGATAGACTGAGAGATAGTTTGACATTTAAGTTTGACAGTTGTACATATAATATAAACACGTTACCTTTCTCGTTGTAATGATGAACACAGAAGACGTCAGTTAAAAAACACATAATGATACGTTTATTTCTTCTTCGACCGGTCGGACATGATTTTGTATTTCAGGGATTCAAAGTTGTTACGTGGTTATCTCTTTAACGTTCTCACTTCCAGAGGGTGCCTTGACTCTGACGGAGAATCGGTCTGAACCTCTCTGCTTCTCTCCACTGACTCCTCTCCGTTCTTCTCTCTGACTGATCCTGATTCTCACTTAGCTAACTAAATTCATAACTCATGACGTCACTGCATGATCAGAACGTGTCTCTCAGAACACATGGCATAACATGCCTCCGTGTTTAAGCATGCATTGTTATTCACGTGTTTCTTACAATGCCGACCTTCTAACCTAAATTTCATAACCCATTTTACAAATAACATTTTCCATTGTCCGTTTTTAAATTCCTTATTTTAATTTTCATTTTTATAACAGAAACAAAATTCATCATTACATTCCTTTTTCAATAAACAGATATCTAACTATTCTGTATGAGCTAAACAATGGCAATTCCACACTCCTTATTATGAATAACATTTTGTATTTATTTTAACTTATGATTGGAATTCTCAATTCCAAGTCTAACTCCGCAAGTTCGAATCCTTGACTATCCTATTTTATATTTACATTTAACTAAGTCCTTATTTTTTTACTTACATGAAAAGAGGACATCCGTTATCATGTAACACCTGTGATATTTAGTTATTCCCTTAGTCCAAGGAGAACCTTAAGAGCTGTCGTTATTAGACAATTAGAGCGATAAAAGCGGCTTATTCGAGGCTCTTTCACACTCAGACAAGGCTAACCACCTGACAAAGAATGGAGGATGAATTGGCGAAACGTCTTTGAATAACAACTATAAATAAGATTAGGATAAAATTCCGCAAATAAAAAGATACAAACTACTCATCTCTAATCCGAGAATTCCAATAATTAAATATATACTGAGTTTTATTAATAATAGTGCACTTATAAATGTGCAATAGATTATTATAGCAATTGGGTGGTAGCGAGAATGCATGAGTCTTTAAATTTATTCTCAAGTAATGGCGGAGACAAACGCTAGTTGGGCGCTTATTTTTATTTATATAGAAAACTAGCGGGGGTACCCGGCGTTGCCCGAGTGTTTGTTTTCGGGACGGGGGGGGGGAGTTTTAAAAAATGTTATGGTAGGTAAGTAGGAAGGATCAAACCCGGAGTCATGAGTAAAAGTAGGAAAATAAAGTGTGAAAAAAAACAACATCTGCAACGTTAACAGTTCGGCCACCAAGAAAAGTCCATTCCAGTTGTTTAGGAAAAAAAAAAAAACGACTACGGTAGGTCGGCGCCAACGTTAAAATATAATGTGAATTGTCCAGCACGCTAACCACTATGCCACAGAGCACTGCAGCTTAGTTTAGCGATTTTAAATAACTTCACATGAAAGAACTACGAAGCCAAACCGGTGTTCTCTTCTCAACTGTTCCTTGTGAACGATCCCCAAACGGTGTTAAGTGGTGGCAGGGGGAGGAGGAATTTATTAGAGAAAAATATTTTACCACTTCCATTGATCTTAACCGATTTTGGCCGTGACTTCTCAGCAGAAAAAGTATAGAAATCTAAGATTATCGAGGAATTTGAGAAATAATAAGCCTATAACACACCTTAGTTATTGTTCTGCCGTTTGTGCATATTATATTTGCATGAAATATCTTGATTTTTAATCCTATTAATGTCAAAATCAGACGGGAAAAAAATGAGTTCATTTTATTTATATAGAAGAAGAAGAATAGAAGAAGATAGAAGATAGAAAAGAAGAATAGATAGAAGAAGATAGAAGAAGATAGAAGAAGATAGAAGATAGATAGATAGAAAGAAGAGAAGATAGAAGAAGAAGAATAGAAGAAGAAGAAGAAGAAGAAGAAGAAGAAGAAGAAGAAGATATTACTCGCGGCAGGAGGGATAAAATGAATTCAACGCTTAGAACACTTGTGTACTAATTTCAAATGGATTATAATCAAAAGATACACAAATCATGTAAAAAAAAGCATTACATGATTTTGATTTTAGAAAATGCATAAACGATAATTTTAATATGCCAAGAATTTAAACGTACGTAGTTACGGAAAATTTTAATATTTGGTAAAATTAGAGGTGAAATCGATATTTTTCAGTACTTAAGAATTGGCGAATATATATATATATATACTACAATAATTAAATACCGACTTGGTATAATCACTACCGATAATTTCTCCCACACTCTATCTGTACCTAAATCTACACGAAGATTCCATGCACTGAGTATCTTTCCTTGAATGCCCGCCTGTGAAACTTTGTTCCACGTGGTCTGCTTTTCAGCTGACCACAACACTGTATTCAAGTTCAATGTAAACAGGTTTTTTGTTGAGACACCCGCTTAAATAATCAAACTATACCCAATTGCCACCAATAACGATTACAATGCTGTTGTTCCGACGACCAACGTATATGCATTTACCTTTATCCTCGACTGCACTTTGGGCCTTGATAAGGAAAGTGTAAGAAAAGACTAAAGTTTAAATACTGGGAAAATGAGCAGAGGATTAAAAACGAGAGAGAGAGAAAGAGAGAGAGAGAAGAGTATAAGAGAAAGAAATTGGCAAGCCATGGAGGAAGGCAAAAATCAAACGTAAGAAAGGTTAAAGAAGGTAAAAAAATAGTATAAAACGTTTTTTTTTAAGTTAAGAGGAAAAGAATTATATGCATATATATATATATATATATATATATATATATATATATATATATATATATATATATATATATATATATATATATATTTCCACCCCAAACAATGCACATTGGCACTTTGGCTTTGGTGTAGGGGGCTACTATCAGGGGCAACAACTACTGGGGCACTGTTGGGATTTGGGCAGCAAGATGTCGGTTCACGTTACACTTGAACACCTGCATGTCAGTACAGTTGAGGAAGCAGGGACCTGGAATGGAATTCCAGAGTAGCGGTTCTGGGGAAGAAACTACTGGAGTAGAAAAATCGTTTACATCTAGGGATCTCTACTGTGTGGGGGTGGGATTTAGCTGCCTGTCGGGTTTATCGAGGGTGTCGTGGGGGCACAAGTGTCTGAAGATCGCCAGAGCATTCACCATTAAAATACTTGTAGAACAGGCAGAGGAATGCAACGTTTCGTCGATGGGACAGAGGCTGAAGCTTAGATGGCAGTTCAGGGCCTATCAGATTGGCGCCTCTCTTTTGAACCTTGTCTAGGAGTGAGAGACTAGTAGCAGATCCACCAGCCGAAATGTGACAGCAATACTCCATGCATAGGCGAATGGTGGCCTTATAGAGGTACAGGATACTTTCGGGTGTTAGTAGTTTTTTAGCACAGTAGAGAGATCCTACCTGCTTCGCAGCGCCCTGGCAATACTTTCAATGTAATTGTTCCAAGACATGTTTTTTTATGAACGTTAGGCTAAGCAGTTTAAAAGATGTACTCCCAGATATATATATACACACACACACACACACACACACACATATATATATATATATATATATATATATAATTATTTACCATAATAATTAAATACCTACAGACACTAGTTTTTTATCCTTTTGGGGATCTTCAGTGCAGGGTTCGAACCTGGCAACACAAGTCATCTCTTGCTCGATTAGCAAAGTCCGTATCCAATCGGCTACCATTAACAGCGAGAAATGACGCTGAATTTAAACATTTTATTTTTAAATTTTCTTTACGCCAGTCACAGTGATCTAATCGTTATACGATGATCTCTGCAGAAGAGCTAAATTGACCGACTTAATTCAACTGAACGTGCTCAACGATAAGAAACGAATTTCTTAAAGGGACTGATATAATTATTTACTATAATAATTATTAAAATCGATACAGACACTAATGTTTCATCCTTTCGGGAATCCTCAGTGCAGGGTGTGATGATTAACATCAGTCGATATATATATATATATATATATATATATATATATATATGTATACATATATATATATATATACACACACATAGAGTACTGTTTCTCAAGCCAGGATAGAAACCCGATCGCTCAAACGAGAATCGGAGCTTCTAACCACAGCTGCTATGCGGGTAATGAATTAATAATATTTTGAGATTGTCCATATACCTAAGCTCAATGTCTTTACACAAATAGCATTGCTTTATACGCTAATGGTGATTTGGATATCACTTCCCAATATGCACAACCTTAGATAGGGAGCATTATTGTCATGTGTGTGTGTGTGTGTGTGTGTGTGTGTGTGTGTGTGTGTGTGTGTGTGTGTGTGTGTACAGATATTATCAAAATAAAAGAAAGGGAATAGAATAGTAAAGAACTAAAAAGTCAATAAGAATATTAAGAAAAATTAACGGATAACTAACCCGTAAAACTCTATATATGTGCCTAAATCAAAACGCGGATTCCATGAACAAAGCTTCTTTCTTAGAACTGCACGCCTGTGGAACTCTGTTCCATCTGCCTGCTTCCCTCCAGACTACAACTTGGTTGTATTCAAGTCCAATGTTAACAAATTCCTAATGAACCGCCCCCTTAAGTAAACACTTCAGCAAATCTCCTCACTAACGTAATGTACTTGCAATAACCCTTATCCCTAAGTGGCTTCCGGGCCTTGATAAGTGATGATCACTGTGTAAAAAAAACAAAAAAAAAAAACAGGAAACACAAAGTAGAAAATGGAAAAAGTAATAAATACGATTAAAAAACAACGGGAAAGATTTATATAAAAAAAAAAGAAAGTCCAAAAAATATAAACTTGAAATGTAAGATTACTGTAAAAATAAAAATAATAGTTAAAAAACAATGAGAATGAACGGAAGAAGGCATAAATGACGAAAGGAGGAAACTAAGTAAGAAAATATAAAAGACAGAAGCAGAAATATAAATTTAAAAAAGATAAGAAGAGAAAAAGAATAAAAATGGACGGAGATGATAAAATGAAACGAGAAGATATGTGAAACTTAAATAAAAAATGTATTAAATAAAGAAATTAATTAAGATATGTGAAACTTAAATAAAAAATGTGTTAAGAAAAGATATTAATTGAGATATGTGAAACTTAAATAATAAATGTATTAAGTAAAGAAATTAATTAAGATATGTGAAACTTAAATAAAAAATGTATTAAATAAAGAAATTAATTAAGATATGTGAAACTTCAATAACAAATGCATTAAGAAAAGAAATTAATTAAGATATGGGAAACTTAAATAAAAATGTATTAAGTAAAGAAATTAATTAAGATATGTGAAACTTAAATAAAAAATGTATTAAGAAAATAAATTAATTAAGATATGTGAAACTTAAATAAAAAATGTATTAAGAAAAGAAATTAATTAAGATATGTGAAACTTAAATAAAAAACGTATTAAATAAAGAAATTAATTAAGATATGTGAAACTTAAATAAAAAATGTATTAAATAAAGAAATTAATTAAGATATGTGAAACTTAAATAAAAAATGTATTAAATAAAGAAATTAATTAAGATATGTGAAACTTAACAAACATGTATTAAGTAAAGAAATTAATTAAGATATGTGAAACTTAAATAAAAAACGTATTAAATAAAGAAATTAATTAAGATATGTGAAACTTAAAAAAAATGTATTAAATAAAGAAATTAATTAAGATATGTGAAACTTAAATAAAAAATGTATTAAATAAAGAAATTAATTAAGATATGTGAAACTTAAATAAAAATGTAATAAGAAAAGAAATTAATTAAGATATGTGAAACTTAAATAAAAAATGTATTAAATAAAGAAATTAATTCAGATATGTAAACCTTAAATAAAAATGTATTAAATAAAGAAATTAATTAAGATATGTGAAACTTAAATAAAAAATGTATTAAATAAAGAAATTAATTAAGATATGTGAAACTTTAAAAAAATGTATTAAATAAAGAAATTAATTAAGATATGTGAAACTTAAATAAAAATGTATTAAGAAAAGAAATTAATTAAGATATGTGAAACTTAAATAAAAATGTAATAAGAAAAGAAATTAATTAAGATATGTGAAACTTAAATAAAAAATTTATTAAATAAAGAAATTAATTAAGATATGTGAAACTTAAATAAAAATGTAATAAGAAAAGAAATTAATTAAGATATGTGAAACTTAAATAAAAAATTTATTAAATAAAGAAATTAATTAAGATATGTGAAACTTAAATAAAAAATGTATTAAATAAAGAAATTAATTAAGATATGTGAAACTTAAATAATAAATGTATTAAGTAAAGAAATTAATTCAGATATGTGAAACTTAAATTAAAAATGTATTAAATAAAGAAATTAATTCAGATATGTAAAACTTATATAAAAATGTATTAAGTAAAGAAATTAATTAAGATATGTGAAACTTAAATAAAAATGTATTAAGAAAAGAAATTAATTAAGATATGTGAAACTTAAATAAAAAATGTATTAAATAAAGAAATTAATTAAGATATGTGAAACTTAAATAAAAAATGTATTAAATAAAGAAATTAATTCAGATATGTGAAACTTAAATAAAAAATGTGTTAAGAAAAGAAATTAATTAAGATATGTGAAACTTATATAAAAATGTATTAAGTAAAGAAATTAATTAAGATATGTTGAACTTAAATAAAAAATGTATTAAATAAATAAATTAATTAAGATATGTGAAACTTAAAAAAAATGTATTAAGTAAAGAAATTAATTAAGATATGTGAAACTTAAATAAAAAATGTATTAAATAAAGAAATTAATTAAGATATGTGAAACTTAAATAAAAAATGTATTAAATAAAGAAATTAATTCAGATATGTGAAACTTAAAAAAAATTTGTTAAGAAAAGAAATTAATTAAGAAAATAAAACATAGAAAGGAAGAGAGTAAACGCAAAAGAGTAAAATTGATCGAATAAATATATATAAACTACAGATTTGGAAATGTAGAATTATTGAGATAGCAAAGTTAAATTATAAATGAAAACAAGATATTGGATGAATAAAATAACAGTAATATATTAAAGAAAGTAAATTAAGTAAAACCGATGGAACTGTTAGAAAAGCGAAAGGAAAATACCATTTTTATTTTATGATGGCAAAAGAAGAAAAGAAAGAAGAAATAAAGAAAAAGAAGTAAAGAAAAATGGAGAAGAAGTAGAAGAAGAAGGAATGACAAATGAAAGATGTATGAAACGTTGACAAAATGGAGAATAAAAAAAATTCAAAGAAATAAATTACAAAATAGACAAAAATAATGAAAAATGTGAGACGGGAAAGAAGAATAAAGAAGTGAAATAAATGATTGAAAACAAAAAGAAGCAGAAAAAAGGCACAAACGCAAACAGTAAATGGCACACATTTGTTTTGTTTCCGACTAAAACCACATGGAAAGTGGACGGCCTCACATTAATTTCAATTCAATTATTTTATTTCGCATTTTTTTAATTACTCTATTGCTGCGGGCTTTTTAAAAATGGCCCTGCATTAACAGACAAGAACCAAAAAATTATTCGCAATCAAAGACAAAGAAAAACTGCACACGTGGTGACGCTAAGTGAGAAGACCCGTTCGCGACGGACTCCTTCTAACGGCTCACTTAACTCGTATTTCTTCTCTTTAAATGTTCTATTGTCTTTGCCATTTAGGTATTTTTTAATTATTTTTATATAATTTCAGCAAAGATTTAATTTCCAAATAAGACCAATGATTGTTGTGAGGACGCAGAATCATAGCTGGCGAGGCAGAAGCAATAACCGAAAACATTAAAATAGGTTTAAGAAAAAAATAGAAAAAAAATCAATAAGAGAGTGGATATTTCCGCCAACGCCGAAGAATATTTCACTATTGAACAATACGTTTTGATATAATTACCCCCAATAATTTGATATACTATCACATCTATTCAACGCTAAAACAATTTGGCACATTTAGATTTTTTTTATCGACGTTTCACCCCAAACAATGGACAGGAACACTTAGTCGTGAGGGGTTACTATTTTGAACCAGATTTTACAGGGGTTACTATTTATGGAGTTGAGCAGATAGATGTCTGTTCACATTACACCTGAATTTCTGCATGACAGTGCAATATGGGAAGCAGGGCTCAGGGACGGAATTCCAAAATACAGCAGCCCGAGTGAAAAAGCAATTTGAATGGAAGGCTTTAAAGCAACAAAAAGATATCTACATTGCAAGGATGGAATGTTGCTGCTTGTCGGGTTAGACAAATGTATTTTCGTCGACGGGGTACTAGTGTTTTTAGTTCGTCAGAGTACTTGCTATTGAAATACTTGTAAAACAGGCACAAGGATGCCATGTTTCAGCGATGCGAGATAGGTTGATGTTTATTTGATTATTTAGGGCCTGTTAGATTTGCGACATATTTTTTTAACCCTGTTTAGGAGCGAGAGAATAGTGGCAGAAGTAAAGAGTCAAATAACATTAGAATTGCCGAAATGAAAATAATAATAATCAGGATAGTAATAATAGAAGGTATTAATGAATATAACCAGAATCGTCAAGAATTCGGAGTGGAAGAGTACGCACTGCTAGTTATAAAAGAGAAGAAAACTGGAGGCAAGTGAAAGTATGGTACCACGCAAAAAAGTAGAGATAAGCGTACAGCCTGACCATGACACTTAGAAATATTTGGGAATTTTCAAAGCAAACACTATCAAAGCAACACAAATAAAAGATAACATTAGAAAAAAAGACCTAAAAATAACAAGGAAATTGCTAGAAACTAAACTATTATAATAACAAATGAAGGCTCATTGAAAAGGTAATGACCTGAATTGTGAAGTTGACTATGTGACATTTGCCCTTAAGGTCGCAAATTAAAGGAATCATCTATCATCCAGAGCCTATGTTCGGCACTTTTTTACAGTCATTAAATGTTTCAATAATAGTCATTTGTTTTCCTAGTTTTGTATTGGACTTAATGGAGGGGAGACTAAAACTTGCTGCTATCGTTTCACGTGATCTGAAATAACAGCACGAGGGAGACTTGATTCCAAATATTTCTCCTGTATTATATCTCCCCTATATTCTTTTTATACATAAAGTAAATTTTACACAGTATAAGGATTATTTGATACTGAAGATATCTATAACCGTACTGTATTTACAAAAGGGTATATATATATATATATATATATATATATATATATATATATATATATATATATATATATATACTAGTGCGTTAGAAGAAAAGAGTGAGCTCAATTCTATAAGAGGAGTTTTATCAGGACAATAAAAAGCTCAACAAGTATGATTGGAGCTTATATAGGAGAACCACTATGTTACCTAGCATCTTCTCTATTCTTCTGATGAGAAGCATTAGGCTTCGAAATGCCTTGGCATAAAGAGTCCCTTCTATCCCCTAACTAATTCTTTGTATTCCCTAATTGAATAAATTAACCAATCTAAATTTACCAATATATAGTTCTTGTGAATTCATTTACCATTCCTATTGTTCTCATATATATATATATATATATATATATATACATATATATACACACATATATATATATGTATATATATATATATATATATAATTACAAAACTCAAATGACATTGTTACGGCTGTTGTAACCCAACATCCGGTTTACGATTTCCAGTTGCGCATGCGTACATAAACATAAACACATAACAGCGTAAACAAATCAAGACAAATCGCTGGACCGGTTTCGTCCGAACAAACGAACGTCCTTAGAAAAGCGAATATCCTAATTTTTTTTAATAAAATCTTCAAGATATGGGAAGCATACGCAAAACGTGATTACAAATAATACGTCTAATCATCGGCCTGTTTCATATATACGATATATATTATATTAAATAATCAACGCGACAATAAAACGTATTGTTATACTTAGCCAACATATCATTGATATTACGAGTTGTCTCGGCAGCTTTTTGGCCTAGTTTGAACCGGAATGAGAAAATCCTGAATTTTGTCCGTGCAGTCGAAAACCCTGACAAAAAAATGAATGAAGAGGTGTAGATACGATTCGATAGAGTAAAAGAATGCGATTCAAAATTATATATGACATGGTTATATATATATATCAAGGAATTAATTTACAAATCGTATATAAAATAAACATATGTGAGAAAACGATATTGTTTTTGGCAGCAACCTTGTATCTAAGTGTGTTTTACGAGGGGGTCTGCTAGTAAAGTGTATATTAAAAGAAACATAGAAAAAAGAATTGTGTTTTTTTTAATTATGAGAAAATACAATAAACATAATATAATATTAATTACAGGAGAAGGCATAGAAGAGATGCGGCTCAAGGGAGATAATTACTGAAAGATCGAGCAAGAAACTCGTAGAAAGAAAAATGTAGGTTAATAAACCTGGCTAATTCTTTTCAGAACAAGTAGAAGTTCAATTAAAATAAAACAGAATGTAGATAAAAAAGGGAATAATAATCCAAATAAATAAATTAAAATAGGGGAAAATTATTGTTGTGGGGGAATCACCCTCCAAATGGACTGTTCTATCCATTATATAAACCATAGACCTTTTGATCCCAGGTGTGGATTAAACACCAGAGCGACCCTCGCCTGCGCGGTGACGTTTACTATTCTTTTCAGCTATAACCTTTTTACGTTGTTGTTCCAGTAATCCAGTGTTTAAACTCTATTCCGTTGTTCTGTTTTCCTTGTGGCTTATTGCAAGCCATAACACTTATATAAGAAGCTTCGAATAAAAAAGTGGACATGGATCTATGGAAATGGATACGAAAAGTTAAAAATCTAAATAGTACATTAGGGAAATTAATATTAAAATGAAAATGTGTTTGTGTATTTATTTACTGTTTATTTGATGAAGATTAAATTTATTAAATGGGAAAGAAAGAGACATAATGTTAGGATGTCTAAGTAGAAAGTGTTAAACTGTACGAATGGAGTTAATACCTAAGCGTAATTAACCAGATCGTTTATTCAAATTACATTTTTTAACGTTTCTGAATTTTTTACATAATTTTTAGTTATTCGTATTATTTAGATTCATAGGACTACTGTTCTCATCTTGACTGTCATTTTCACAACGTTTCTGTCGATGAAACCTCCTACCTTCTTCAGGTGCCTTTTGTCGAACTCGCGAATGTTTCTCTTGAACTCGGAAATTTAGACGGGATTTCTTATTTTTCTTTATTTAATTCGCGGGGATAGCATGCTCTTCTTCCGTCAGCTATAACTGGATAAAAGTCATTCGTAATTCGCAATTGTATTTTTTGGTCGCCCACATACTGACGATTGCAGCTTCAACCTTCAGGAGAAAATCGCTTTTTACAATTGATTTTTTTCCAAATAACCTAACCACTGCGTAATAGACCCTTTTTCATGTAGAGACATGTATATGTGGTGTAATAGAATCAACGTAGACATAATAAATAATGTTTAGGAACAATCGTACGCATAATGATGTTTTAATGCCGAACTATTAGAGTTAATAGCGTTCGTCTGTGTGTATGTGTGTGTGTGTGTGTGTGTGCGCGCGCTATATATAGTTATATTATAAAATATATATGGCGATTAAGCTACACTGAATATTCCGCGTTTCATCCACTCTAGGACTCTTTAGGCTTATGAGCGCTAGAGTGGATGAAACGGGGAATATTCAGTGTAGCTTAATCGCCATATATATTGTATAACTTACTAACTAGCTCTACCTACGTATTGAGCACTTTTGAAGTAAATACTTAAAGTTTACGCATAAATTTATGCTTTCGTATATTAATTTTATGTGTGTAAATGAAGTGCGTATATATATATATATATATATATATATATACGCACTTCATTTACTTATATATATAAAGTAGAAGCATTCGTATATGTATGTGTGTCTGTGTGTACAACTTTCCTATTGCCCACACGATATTTCATATTTGCTGCGATCTTTACAACATCCACTTATTGCAAGGGTGCTTGCCAAGCTGGTACCCAAATGTACAGTAAAATGCATCGTATAGTATAGGTAGCTTTGCTAGTATGTTTATAAATATAATCCATTACTTTTTCTTTAAACATATTTGTTCCCGTTCGACTCGGAAATTGTTGAGGAATCGTGTCGTTTTTTTTGTTTTTTTTTTATACATTCAAATGTACTTCATGTGCCTTGGAGTGTTCTGTGAGAGGTTTTGTATCAAAAGGTTTCGCAAAGTATCGAAAGTCGATAATTAAACAAATCTGGCCAAAAGAAACAGAAGTTCTATTTAATTTAAACACCCTCTATATAGCCTAACATCATACAGAGAAGTTTTATCACCACAAAAGCAAAAAAAAAAGGTCCGACGTATAAAATCGATGAAAATAAAAGTAGTTGACATTTGGAACATTGATTGATACGCATACAATCCCAGGCAACGCCAGGTTTTTCTGTCAGTATATATATATATATATATATATATATATATATATATATATATATATATATATATATATATATATTATTTGTTTTTACATTAGCGGTAATATAAGCATGTTTCGTTCAGCTGGTTACGAATAACTAGAACACTCTTCAGGCTATACAGATTATAGGAGGAAAAGTTTGCAATGAATCCAAATTTTGCTTTCGTATAAGTTGTATCGCCTGAAGAGAAATCTAGTTACTAATAACTAGCTAACCAAAACATGCCCGTGACTGTGTAGGAACATGTCATTGCTTATATAAAAACAAATATATAGAGTATGCCATTTTGGATTCGATATCGTGCACTCTTGAATTAACCTCCTAAAACTTCATGTGTTATTTTACCTCTAGAAAACAATAACCTCATATATATATATATATATATATATATATATATATATATATATATATATATATATATATATATATACTAGTAGAAGTACCCGACGATGACTGGGTTCAAAAAAGCCTTTAAAAATGTAATAAATAATAATTCTTTTAAATATTTATTTTCTACACACTTTTGTATTTTATAATCCCTTTCGATTTTTACATGTACAAGCAGTCAGAAAGAAAACATTGAGTTTCATACCATCGTCTTATAGATGTAACGACCTGTAGACTGTGACAAAAACGTATGACAACTAATAAGGGTTCCCCATTGTAAGTAACCCTAATGGGAACCCACCTCTGTTTGTGGGAAGGGGCGATGAAACATTTAAACTCCTTCTTCCCATGGTGGTTTATCATTGAATGTTCAGTAGCTCAACGTCAAATGGCGTGTGTGTGCATACCATTCCAATGTATAAGCGACACCACTGATAATCACCCTGTTGGTGAGAGTGAGCGGTTTAACCCGTCAAAACTTCCCGTTCCTCATGGTGCGAAATCCTGCCGAAATTAATAGTTCTGTGTTAGCGTGCATAAGGTTCAACCTCATGAAGTGGTCCCGCTCCGGGCTTCATTTTACTAACACTTAGTACAGATCCATGTTATCTTTTATATAATTGCATATGGTCAGTTTAGTATAATAGTAAATACTTTAAGAGCCTATTTGTGTACAGTCAGACACGCAGACGTTGAGGTTTATTATATAAGATGTATATATATATATATCCATATATATATATATAACAAAATACATGTATATAAATATATATATGTGTGTGTATCTCTCTCTCTCTCTCTTTCTCTCTCTCTCTCTCTCTCTGTATGTGTATTTATTTTAGTAGCATCCGTTATTGTCTACATGTTTTATGTTTGGATGCGAGCCATTCACCCGATTACGGTTCCATCAATATATTTTAAAATACTAGTAAAATGGTGGTACAATAAATTATATCACAATTTTATTTAAATAATGAAGACACTATTCGAAGAATTGACGAAGAAATGCAACTGTCATGATATATACTATCACATTATTTAACCCTATTTATTTCATACGTATGTATATATATATATATGTATATATATGTATATATATATATGTGTATATATATGCATATATATACACATATATATATATATATATGTATGTATATGTATATACACCTCTGAACCCTTTGTCATCTTCGCGCCTGTACGCATTAAAAATATAATTGAATCGAATATTTTGAATTCTATTTTACCTTCTATCGCTTACTCGACTGGGAATAATTTGAGATCGTCTCTTGTAGAGACTCATCTAAATATGAAAGAAACCATCACATTCAGATAAACGATATACGATAGATTTGCGCGTTTTGGGGCGAAAGGGAAAACGCACTGACGAATATCTTATTGTCAACGAAACATTTTGCGCAGTCCTGCACCACAAGGTAATGTCGCTTTAAGTAAACCAAAAAAGTTAAGTGAAAATTATATATATATATATTTGTGTGTGTGTGCTTTTTAAACATTTCTGTCTCCCGCCAGATGGGCGCTGGTGCTAGCCAGCGCTATCGTCGCCCTCGTATTTACACGTCGATTTTGTCCCATTTCCAATTTGGTTCTTCTTTCCTCCAAGTGATGTCTTGTGAGGCAAGCTCGCGCACACTTGCTAATTTGCATAGTGTTTTTAAGGCTGCTGCTTGTGTCTATATATATATATGTATATATTATATTATATGTTATATGTCTGTATAGATGTAAATATTATATTATATATTATATGTGTGTATATACTTATGTATATATATATATGTGTGTGTGTGTGTGTGTGTGTGTGTGTGTGTGTGTGTGTGTGTGTGTGTGGTTATGCGCGTGTGGGAGAATCAGCTGCAACTGATTGCTGTCTAGCAAAGATATTAGCAGCAGCTGCTTTTTAAACAATTTCCTGACAAAATTTTTCTTTCTACCATGTCACATCGACGTAGTAGTGGGGAGGGGGAATCCCTATTTAGCTTATTTAGATGACAGAAGAACTTTATTTAAGTACAATACTTAATATTAACAGCCATGGTAAGGTGTAAAAAAAAGTGCCGCCCAATTTAACTTTCACTATTCGTAACCTAAATATGCAGTATCTTAGCTGTGATACTAGGGCTATTCTTCCTGAGTGGATGCTATGCTCTGTGCGTGACCTTAATGTCCGCCTATAAATACAAAATACGAATTTCCGAGTCGCCATGAACTAGTTCTTGTAACTGGAAAAAAAACCTAACTGCTAGCTACGAAATCCCAATATACATTTTACCTCCAAGACGATTACCTCTGTCTAACCTGCATGCAAAAATAACCTTACCTGCCACTCTAAATCCTAATGTAGATCTGTTTCTTGTAAATTAATAACACCTGTCCCTTGAAGGCTAACAATCTGCTCCTTCCCACCAAACCGTCATTTAACTCCTACATTTCACACCGTTTGTACTGGAATCCTTAACTTCCAGCCCTTCACACTCACATGCTAACTGCTTAGTCATCACTAAACATCTATACAATTCTACCTATTAGACATGCATTGGAGTTCATTTCTATTCCAGTTGGTATTTAACAGCCAAAGTATGTACTCGGAAGCAAAGCACACCGCACTGCATTACACAACTGTCTCCTCTTAGATAGCTTTGCAACGCTAACACGAAACTGAACCAATGCGCCTTGCTATGCTAAATGTCCATAACTCTTACTTGAACGGTGAAATAATCTCTCAATAATAGAAACTCACTTTGTACCTTCAACTTTATTCGCACTTACTAAAACCAGCCCATATATCTATTTACCAAATTACACATGACTCAAAACTTACTGTTTTATCCTTACTATATTGCACTCGCATCTCATGCCCTGCTGTCATCTAAAATATAGTTTGGGCACAACTCGTAGTTCAAATCTTAACAACTACTCACACTTTAATGTTATCCTAGACCCAAGCTAATATGAATAATATATATATATATATATATATATATATAAAGCGAAAGCCTAAAACCACATTATCTCCTCCTAACAAGCCTCCTTACAATCATAGTTGCTTACACTGCATGAGCTCTACTCAACCCCTTTATCCAGTAACAATGAAATAACAATGCCCCTAATTCACTTTGAGGAGTGTAACTATTTAGCAGATATATAACCTCTACAAACGAACTATTCAGCAGATATATAACCTCTACAAACTAACCCAGTAACATTAACTAAGCACGCGGGGTCGCAGAAATACCTGGATTAGAATCCAGGCGCGGAGCAAACCCTCTCAGTGGTGACGGACCCAGTAGATCTTTCCAGATCATCCGTCTAGGAGAAGGAAAACTCTTAAACTAAACCAAAGAGGAGGGAAGCCTCTTCAGTCTTGGATGACAACCTTCCTAGAGCTGGTGACTCAAACAAATTACCGGTTTGCAAACCTAAATTGCTTAAGGAGTAGATAGGTTCTGCCTATCGCCCGGCTTCCATACTCCTTCTTTGCCTATTAGTCAGGCGCAGAGATACTATCACACTGATTCGACATAAACACACAGTGGTAGATCTTCTTTCTTGTCTAGGGCAATGAACGCCGTTTCCCCACTCCCGACACACCCCACGACTAAAGCTGGGCACTTGAGAATGCTTGAGTACCATATATGCCTGAGCAATTAGATTGGGTTGACCTTCCTCTGATGGGTTGAGGGTACCGGATTGACAGTTACTGGCTGCTGTTTCCGACTGGTAGTATAGGAGCCCTAACTCTTTGGTAGCGCTTAGACCGGCTGCTCCATCAACAGTTGTATAATATCGGGATGTTTGCAGTGCCATGGCGCGCATGGAAAGGGACCCTGCACTCATCCCCGGTGGGCTTTCCTGAGGCCACAATCCTAGTTGATGGAGGGTTTGCTGATGGTCTACTTGTGATGCATGTGTGATACTCTGCATAACCTCCTGTTCGGCTTCCCCTAACCTAACTCAAACTCGTTAAAAGATATGATGACAGTACAATCTAAAAATAAGCTTAAACCAGGCTTAGGGTCAAACAAATCCAACTTGCCTCCTCCTTTGAGGCTTGCATTCACAAATATCCGTGGGCTTAGAACTAATTTAGCTGATGTTGAAGCATTTCTCCTAACAAATACCCCGGATATCTTAGCACTAAGTGAGACTAACCTACACTCCCCCATCCCCTCTAACTACTTTAACATGCCTGGCTATCTCCCACTCTGCCGTAAGGACTCTGACAGACATATGCACGGACTTGGAGTTTACATTCGTAATACCCTTCCCTTGACTAGAGAAACAAACCTAGAATCGGATGATCAAGCCTTTATGTGCTTTAGACTAATCATGCAACACAACATTATCTACTTTTACTTTCTCTAGCGCTCTCCCTCGCCCCAAGACTGCACCATAATAAACAAAGTATCTGACAGCATAGACACAGCACTCTCCTTCGACACTAGCGCCCAAGTACATGTATTTGGTGACTTTAATGTCAATCACAAAAACTGGCTTGGATTCTCTACTTACACAGATGCAGCGGGCAGCGCAACTCATAGCTTCTCTGTATCTCACTCCCTATCGCAAATTGTTACTTTTCCAACCCGTTTCCCTAATCAGGAAGAAAAACACGCATCACTTTTAGATCTGTTTTTGACCACAGTTCCTGATGATTGTGTAATGAAAGCCGACAGCCATCTCGGGAACGCTGATCATGCAGTGATAATGGTTGAAATCGCCCTAAACTCTAGACCCAAAACTGAAGAGCCAGTGCTCAAAACAACGAGATATTATAAAAAGGCTGACTGGGAAGCCATCAGAGATCTTATCAGAGACGCCCCATGGGGAAATATTTTTTCTCTTCCTGCTGAACAGTGTGCAACCGAGACCACTGAATGGTTCAAAACTGCAATCGAAGCGCATGTTCCCATGCGGAAATTCTATAGCAAGCCCCACTCTCCCCAATGGTTTACTTGGACTTGCGTAACTGCCATTGCTCAAAGGCAGCATGCATTCCGCAGGTTTAACCGACATCAGTCCAGTTCAAACAGACAGAAGTACATAGAAGCTAGAAGTAACGTTAAGAAAGAAATAGCGACAGCTAAGAGGGAATTTACGGAAACCCATAAAATGCATTGAAGCACAAAAACTAGGAACTCGTGATTTCTGGAAAATCTACAACAGTGTAGTAAATGATGGGCAATCAACAATTCCCCCACTAACCAACAATCACGAGGTTGCTTGCTCAGCAACCGAAAAGGCTAACATGCTTGCCAGTCGGTTTGCCTCAAACTCCACACTGGACCCTCCCAACCACCCCTACCTCAATTTCCTATGCGGACAGACGCCACGCTAGACGATCTGAAAATTACCCCTGCTTAGGTGCATGCTATCGTAAAAAACCTTGACACTTGAAAAGCATGTGGACCCGACCTCATCCCAGCTGTGATATTAAAAAAGTGCTCAGCCGAAGTAGCTCCAGTTCTCTCCAAACTCTACAACAAATGCCTTAATGAATCTTGCTTTCCGGGCTGTTGGAAAACTGCTTCTGCGGTACCAGTATTCAAGAATTCTGGCGAAAGAACTGACCCATTAAATTATCGCCCTATTAGCATCCTCCCACTTTTTGCCAAAATATTTGAGACCTTAATTAACCATGCTCCAGCCCAGCACCTGACAGGTGCTAAACTTCTGACCGACCAACAATATGGATTTAGACAAGCCCGTTCCACAGCAGACATCCTCACTGTAATCTCTGAACGCATATACCATTCACTGGACAAAGCGGGAGAGGGCAGAGCGGTAGCTCTAGATATATCTAAGGCTTTTGACAGGGTATGACATGAGGGTCTTCTAAGGAAGATTAGATCATACGGTATCACTGGTAGAATACTTAACATAATTAAATCCTTCTTAGATAAGAGAAAAATCCAGGTTATCCTCGACGGTCGTATATCTAAACAATATGATATAAATGCGGGAGTTCCTCAGGGATCTATCCTTGGACCTCTACTGTTCATGATATTCATAAATGACCTCCCCGACAAAATTGCGTCTGAGATGGGTATATATACTGATGACACCACACTCTATAGCAGGCACCACAGGAAAAGAAATGAACATATATCTAAAGTAATGGTAGAAACACTAGAGGATGACCTCCAATCAGTAGTGGAATGGGAACAAAAATGGATGGTCACGTTCAATGCCGCCAAGACTAAACTGGTTTCATTCAATAATTACAAGAAACCGTCTCTACCAACTATAGCAATGGCCAACGACTCTTTATCTGAGAGTAAGTCTTTCAAGCTCCTTGGCCTAACGTTCACAGGAAACATGAGTTGGAACAATTACATCGAGGGCATTGCCAGGGCCGCTGCGAAAAAGGTGGGCTCTCTCTACCGTGCTAGAAAATTGCCAACACCTGAAAGTATTCTGTACCTCTATAAGGCCACCATTCGCCCATGTATGGAGTATTGCTGTCATATTTGGGCTGGTGCATCGGCTACTAGTCTCTCGCTCCTTGACAGGGTTCAAAAGAGAGTCGCAAATCTGATAGGCCCTAAACTGGCATCTAAGCTTCAGCCTCTGTCCCATCGACGAAACGTTGCATCCCTCTGCCTGTTCTACAAGTATTTTAATGGTGAATGCTCTGATGAACTGCACGCACTTGTGCCCCCACGACGTGAACACCCTCGACAGACCCGACAAGCTGCAAAATCCCACCCCCACACTGTAGAGATCCCTAGAGGTAAAAGATCTTTCTACTCAAGTAGTTTCTTCCCCAGAACTGCTAGACTTTGGAATTCCATTCCAGGTCACTGCTTCCCCAACTGTACTGACATGCATAATTTCAAGTGCAACGTGAACCAACATCTTGCTGCCACAATCCCTACATAGTACTCCAGTAGATGTTTCCCCTGATAGCAGCCCCTACACCAAAGTGGCAATGTGCCTTGTTTGGGGTGAAAATGTAATTAAAAAAAAACAAACTATGCAAATTAGCAAGTATGCGCGAGTTTGCCTCATGAGAAAATGAGGGAAAAGTCATCACTTGGTGGGAAAGAGAACCAAATTGGAAAATGGCAAAATCGACGTGTAAATACGAGGGCAACTAAAGCCCTGGCTTGCGTCAGCATTCAGCTTTCGAGAAGATAGAAATATTTAAAAAGCACACGGGTGTGTGAAAAGACTGGAAAAATAACGAAAAGCGTCGTTTTGGAGAAACCACGAATAAGTTCATTTTATTTGCTGTTTAAAATATGCCGTGTCGGATTTTATTACCTTCTTTATCTGTGTGTTCCTTTGTGACGTTGCCAAACGGTGTGTATATCTGAGTGTGTTCGAAAAGACTTTGGAAATATAAGTGTTATATCCTTACTTTAAATAAGAATACAGCAAAAAAACACGGGGTTACAAGGGAATACCGGTGACATAAGAGGTACTCTACATATCTTCTAATTCTCTTCCTGTTTTTTTCTCATATCTCAGTCACGTGAGAGGGTATAGTTCATTTCGTCTATGAAGGGATGTAAGGTTATTCCATTACATCACCTTCTTCCCAAGCTAAATTCTTCCATAGAATTTTGCTTCTACCATTTTTTCTTTTTTAGACTTTGTCCAAAATATTCTGTCTTTTTCCTTTTCCTTTCACTTCTCCTCACCATTTGTGTTTGCCGATTTTTTACTTTTGGAGAGTGACTGGATTTCTGAGTTATGGTACTCCTTGTTTGGACGTTGTATTTGGAAAGTATCATATAGTACTTCCATTGGCAACTCCTGATTTCTGACTGTTTCTATGTATTGGGGTCTCAGTTGGTTAATATATTTTTTTGTGGAATAAAGTCTGCCCTATAATGTAAACCATTCTCCCAATTCTTCTTGAGATTATGCCTTCTTCCCAAAAACTCTTCCCTGTCTGATAATTTTTGAAGAAAACTTGATCCCCGTCATTGTAAGTCTTGTACCTTACATTATCCTTGATAATTTTTTGTTTTTTTTTTTACTTTTTCTCCTGGCATTAACCGGTCGAACACCGAACCTACCTTCCTGGCAAACATAATTTCAGCTGGGGATAATTTAGCATTTGTATTTGAATTTGGTATTATCCTATATATTGCTAAGAATTTTTTTACGCTTTTTTCTTCTATGTCGATCTTATTCTTCTTTTTTAAAGCTCGTTTAAAAGTATCGACAAATCCTTTCGCTTGTGCGTTGGATTGAGGGTTAAAAGTTGGTGTTGTAATATGTTCAATGGCCAGTGCCTCACAGTAGTGCTTGAATTCTTGACTTGTGAACATGGCGCCATTATCACTAACAATTGTTTTCGGAACTTCGAACCGACTAAGTACCTCGTCCAGCGCTTTTATTGTGTTTGCCGCTGTAAGGTGTTGTATTTAGAAATTTCTGGCCATTTTGACATACTATCTATGATTACTACGTAATAATATTCCTTCAGAGATATGGGGGCGTGTCCAGGGTACATCTGTTTTAGGCCAAGTTTGCGTCTGTATTGGGGGGGGGGGAGATATTGCGGCTGGTTGGCAACCTTTACATAATTTCACCATTTCCTCAATGTCCTGATCCAATACAGGCCAGTATGTGAATCCTCTCATTACTCTGGAGATTCCAGGATGTCCCATGTGGAATTTTTTAGGGTTTTCTTTTGTAATACTTGCTGTATTACCATTCTGCGTACATCAGTTTCATCACACATAGAAAATGGAAACACTTTTAATCCTTTTCTATTCTTTTCGTCTTGTCCCACTTGTTTTTTTTATCTTATTAATATATTTGTCTGTTTTCCCTGCTTTCTTTATTTTCTCAAGTGTAACAGGAAGTTCCTAACAGTATTTATTAATATATCTGTTAGTTTATTTTCTTCTTTTAGTGCTGCTATAACAGTTTCTTCAAATTCAGTTTTACATGGACTCTTTTTTAGAATCAATGGTCTTTATTTCAGGCTTACAATATTTCTCCTTTTTGCATACTGTTGACTTGTGTCCTTTACGCCCACACTTATAGCATATTTTGCTTTTGAAGTAGCACTCTTTTGTGAAGTGATTTTTTTCCTCCACACGTCTTACAGTATTTTTTTACATAGTGGTCACCTTGCTTTACCCTTTGTATTTTGTAAACATTTTTCTCTTCGATACTAGTATTATCCTGTTTTAAATTTAACCGTTTCTGGCATTCCTCAGTAACTTTCTCTAAGGTTATATCTATGTCTTGGTAATAATGGATAATATCCTTGAACGGATCTCTTTATCTTTCGAGTATATATATATATTTTTTTTTTTACACAGTGATCACCACTTATCAAGGCCCGGAAACCACTCAGGGATAAGGGTTATTGCAAGTACAGTACGTTACTGTGGAGATTTGATGGAGTGTTGACTTAAGGGGGCGGTTCATTAGGAATTTGTTAACATTAGACTTGAAGACATCCAAGTTGTAGTCCGGAGGGAAGCAGGCAGACGGAACAGAGTTCCACAGGCGTGCAGTTCTAAGAAAGAAGCTTTGTTCATGGAATCCGCGTTTTGATTTAGGCGCAGATATAGAGTGGGGGACATTTTTCACAGTGGATTAAGCTAGACGGGTGTTTTTCGTGAAAGATTGGCGAGGGGGGACCAGGGATTGGAGTTCAGACGAGCACCTGCCATGAAAATAACGATAAAACAAGGATAGGCTCGCAACGTCTCTTCTGTGAGAGAGGGGTTGCAGGGTAGAGAAAAGGGCATCCCCACTAAGCCACGAAGTCTATTTTGTACTCTGTCAAGGCATGATAGGCTCTTTTTGGCAGCTCCTGCCCAGATATGGCAACAGTATTCCATCATTGGACGTACTTGGCTTTTATATAGATAGAGAATTGCATCAGTGAGATATCTTCTGGAGCGGTAGAAGGATGCCACCATCTTTCCAGCGACCTTGGCAACAGACTTGATGTACGTGTTCCATTTCAGATCAGGAGTAAAGGTCAAACCCAGAAGCTTGTCAAAACACGAGGCCTCACCCAGACGAGAACCACCCATCACAATTGATGCCAGCTGGGGATCAGAGCGTTGATGATGTAAGGATAGGAGTTTGGTTTTGGATGCATTAAAGGTAACTAGCCACATCTTCCCCCACTGAACCACACGCTCGAGATCAGAGGAGAGAGAATCCGAGAGAACTTTGTCATTTACAGCCTTTGATGTGTTGCTGTAGATGGTCGTGTCATCAGCATAGATGTCAACGAATGATTTAAGTATGTGTTTAGGGAGGTCATTGATGTAGATCAGGAGGAGAGTTGGGCCCAGGATTGACTCCTGAGGGACCCCAGCATTTATATTGCAGGCCTCCGATTTTTGTCCATTTACCACTACTCTTATAAGCCTATCGGAGAGAAATGATTTAATGATTGAGAAAACATTTCCAGTTATACCGTAGCTGGAAATCTTGTGAAGTAGACCCTTATGCCATACTTTGTCAAAGGCCTTTGATATGTCAAGAGCAATTGCCCTAGAAAGGAAGCCTTTGTCAAGAGATTCACTAATCCTGTGGGATATAACCGTCAGCACATCTGCGGTAGATCTTGCAGAGCGGAAACCATATTGTGTGTCACTAAGAAGGTTATTCCTGCTGAGGTGGTTGACTATTTCTCTATTTAATATTGATTCCAGCAACTTACTCATAACACAGAGGAGACTTATTGGTCTGTACTGAGAGGGAGATTACTTATCACCTGAATTCTTAAAAACAGGGCAAACTGATGAGGTCTTCCAGGGGGTCGGAAAGCACTTCTCCTTAAGGCAGCGCTTAAATAGTTTCGTAAGTATGGGAGCAAGTTCTGGTTGAAGCTTTTTTAACACTATAATTGGGATGCCATCAGGGCCAGTTGCTTTACTGGAATCTAGGTTTGTTATTAGCTTGGCGACCTCATGCACGGATATTTGTATGTTACCTAGCTTAGTCTGTGTTATAGGAGGAAATATGGGGAGTTGATGGCCTTCGTCGCATAGGGTAGAATTAGCTGCAAAGTTCTTTGCAAATAGTTTGGCCTTGTCTGACGCTGACGAGATGACCTCTGGTCCATTGATAATGGTTGGGATAGAACGCACACTTCTGTTCAGGATCCTATTTGTTATTTGCCAAAACTGGTGAGAACCAAGCCGCTGATCAGCTACCTTGGATTTAACAGACTGGGCATATAGCTCTCTTGCATTTTTTATTACTCTTTTACAGTGGTTGCTGGCAGTCCTGAAAGCAGCTTTAGTCTCAGTGCATCTATTACGTTGGTAGCTATGGAAAAAGTGATTTCTGTGCGCGATAGCAGCAGCACATTCTGGGGAGAACCATGGCTGGCTTTTAGGTTTTTGTTGGAATTTCTTAGATGGTATGAATTGCTCAATGCCTACAATTAACCATTCGGTCAGATCTGATACTATATATTAACCCTTGCACAAATATCAAGCTTTTAAAGATGTCCTCTTTGAGTTCTTTCAACTTAAATAATTCGCATTGGGAATTTACTCTCCCAGCATAGGCCATAAAGTCTTCATAATCTTGTTTCAAAATATTTAAACATTTATAACGAGTATAAAATAAGCTATCCCGTTCCCTGAAAAGATTCGATAAAATTTCTATAGTCTGTTTAAAATAAATATGCTCGAGTTTCCTTGGGAGTATAAAATTGGTATACTTGGTATTTTCATTGGAACCCAGTTTTTGCAACAATAAAATATTTTTTCTTCATTCAGGCCTGACATCGTTTGGAAAAAAATATTTTCGTATCTACGATAATATGCTGGAAACGTTAATCCATTAGTTGGTTCATATAAAAGTTCTGTCAGCGAATTTTCAATTCCTTCCGGAGGGAACCGACAATCCTTTTTTTCTTCTTGTATCCTTAATATTGTTTTAATACTTCATTTTGTTTTAACTGTTCTTTTTGTAACAATGCCATCTGATTTTGTTGAGCTACCAGTGCTAATTGTATAGTTTGTGTAAACTCGACTAATCGTTCCATGTTAAATTTTTTTTTCTTTTTTAACACAGTCATAAAACAAAAGGTAAACAGTAAAAAGCATTAAATAAATTCACTGAATAGTTTGTTTTTTTACCACACAAAAAATTCTTTCGTAGACAAGGTTTTTGCAACACACGAAATTGACACTGAAATACAGATACCAAACTTTTTTTCCGCCGTATTTTTTCTTCTCATGAAACAAAAGAAATTTGAAATGTACATTTTCAAAAATTGTTCCTTTCAATGCCTCGTGAAATGTCAATTTCTCTTCTTTTCAGTAGGACCGTAACAGACTGAATTAAAAACATAACTTGTTTTGTGTGTATTAGCTTTTTTTCAGTAGTTGAATTTTCCGCGCAGTATTTTTTCTCTTCGTTTTCCAATATGGTTTTGGCCTCAAGTTTTCTTTTTGAGAATTCGAATCCTGTCGCCATTTGTTATATCCTTACTTTAAATAAGAATATAGCAAGGAACATGGGTGAAATACAAAGGAGTTTATTTACAAGGAAATACCGGTGACATAAGTGTTACTCGACATATCTTCTTATTCTCTTCCTGTCTTTTTTCTTCTCTCTCAGTCACTTGAGAGGGTATACTTCATTTCATTTACGAAGAGATTTGAGGTTATTCCACTGCATCAATAAGTCAGCTTTATTATCTTATTAACTATATTTTTAATATAATATTATTTTATGAATACTATGTTTATTATAATATTATTTATATAAATAATATTTGTAATAAAATACTATTTATAAAAATAATATTAATAATATATTATTATTTTTATAAATAATATTTAACATATAATATTATTTTTATAAATAATATTTAACATATAATATTATTTTTATAAATAATATTTAACATATAATATTATTTTAAAAATAATATTTTAATATAATATATTTTTATAAAATATTTATAACATAAAATTATAATTATAAGTAATATTTATAATACAATACTATGGTTATAAATCATATTTATAATATAATAGTATAGTTATAAATAATATTTATAATATAATATTATTTTATAAACAATATTTTTAATAAAATATTATTTTTATAAGCAATAATTATAATATAATATTATATTTATAAATAATATTTATAATATTATATCATTTTTATAAGTAACATTTTTAATATAATAGTATATTTATAAATAATATTGCTAATGTAATATTATATATAATAATAATAATATTTATAATATAATATTAACCAATATAAAGAAAATATTATTTTTTAAATAATATTTATAATATAATATTAGTTTATAAAAATGTGTATGATATAATATTATTTATATGCATAATAACTAACAAAATATAATTTTTGTAAATAATATTTATAATATATATATGGATATAATATTTATGAATAATATTAAGAATATATTTTATAGAATTATCTTATAAATAATATTTAATATAATATTATTTTTATAAATAATATTTATACATAATTTTGTTTATATAAATAATACTTATAATATAATATTATTTATAAAAAGTATATGTTTATATAATATTGTTTATTGAATAATATTTATAATATAATATTATTTTTTATAAATAATATATTAATTATCATATTTTTCACAAAATATTTTAATATAATAATATTTTTATAAATATTTTATTACAATATTATTTTTATGAATAATATGTTTAATATAATATTATTTTATAAATAATATTGCTAATATCACATTAATTTTATAAATAATATTTTAATATAATATTATTTTTATAAATTATATTTAGAATATAATATTATTTTTATAAATAATATTTAGAATTTTTGTATTTTTAATGAACCACAAATAAATTTGCATCATTTGAACTTAAAAAATGTTGAGTCGGATGTTTGTTTCTGTTCTTTTTTGTAATTATTTGTTCTTTTTTGCAGTTTTCAATCAATGCGTGAATGAATGTGCGGAACTTGAACTGAATCAAAAAACTTATATATGAAAACTTTTTTTACCGAATTGCTATAATAAAAGAAAAACTGCGAAAATGTGAATATATTGGATTATTACCAGCTTCCTTGGATTTATTACAATACGCGTTGGATCTTTTTATCTGCCGAATACCAAGAACTTCCATTACAGGATTTAGCATACACTTTCGATTTGAAATTCAATATCCTTTTTGTCGCTGCACCAATATCCAATCCCCTTATTCTATGTAGCTAAACATATTTAAAAACTTTAAAAACATTTAATTTAATTTTATATGTTTATTACCGTTAGCGAATTAGGTGCGCACCTTTTATAATATTTGCTAATATTTTTCCTCTGATGACATGTATAAACATCGAAACCTTATGGGTTAAGGAAATGTATTTTACTACATTGTATTCTTTGTCTTGCATACAATAACATTTCTATATTTTAAATTTAACTTTTTCAAATCACAAATTTTAAATTCCTAAATTACGATTTATTTGCTCTATCTAATATGATGAGCAATTGTCGTTACCTGGGATAGTTTTATATAAAATATTACATCCAATATTATTTTGTAAGACTGATAATCACTGGGTTTGCACACCAGTGGATTTATTGTATTTCATTATTCTGAATAATTTTATATATATGCCTATATATATATATATATATATATATATATATATATATATATATTGTGTGTGTGTGTGCATACATTTTACGATTATAAGAAAGGATATACTATTGAGATATATATTTTCTATAAAACTAATTCCAATTGTCATCACGATTAAACACAATACAAATAATTTTTGTTTATTTGTATATATTTTATAGGCTATGTATTACATGCGTTCCGTTAAATACTGGAATACGACTACAATACTCCATAAGGCCAAAATAAATGTTCCTCATAAACTGTACAAAAATTTTCAATTTGTTTTTGAAAAAAAAAGATTCGGAGAAGAAAATATTGAGCTATGTTAAGTCTATAAAAAAAATGAGTCAAAAACAACTTATATACTCTCGTGTTTATAAGAACGCATACATGCCAAAATAATTGTGTTAAAACATAGGACGGAAAACGTCTTATGTGGCACAATTGGATTTCATGAAGAACGCGCACAAAAACGCTTTATTGAAAATATAGCTATTAGTCACTTTTAAATAAAATTAAAATGACGCCTTATGTTTGTTCGAATACTCTCATCGCTGTCTGCGTTCAGAAGTAACTTAATTCACTTCCATTTAAATTTTAATTTCCGCTCACTGCGTGAGAAAAAGGCTAGCCTACGAATCATATTGTCAATCTGTTGAATGGCTCGAGACACCCGCTCAACAGTAATTCCTATTCCTTTAACTGTAAGAATAAAAATTATATTTATTGACATATATATTATATATATATATATATATATATATATATATAAATCAAACAACATATATATATATGTATGTGTGTATGTGTCTGTGTCTCTGTGTATGTATATATGTATGTATGTATAAACATTTTGTGTCATGTCATGTCTTATGCTACTGGTACCATGTAACCCAGTACTACCTGCCTCATGGTCGGGTCACCGGCGACTAAACTGGTTCCCGCACCAGACTTGTGGTGTGAGGAGGGCGGCTAGTCTCCCTGAAGGATTAAAAACAAGACCTTCCAAAGGGCGAATGAACTCTTTTTCTGGGTCAACGGTCAATTAGCACCGTGTATATTTGTGTATGTGTATATGTGTATTGGGGTGGAGAGGGCTCCCGTAAGCCGTGGTGAAGGCAACCTTTCTAGGAGAAGCAAATCTCTGATTTAAAAAACCATAAAGCGGAAGACATTTACCCGCATTAAGCTGGTCTGCAGTTTAACTTGTTGCTGGCTATCTTGCTCTTGCTTGTTGCTGGATCTCAACATTTTGAACCGAGAGAGAGACTTAGCTATCGTACAAAGCTAAGACTCTGTAACATCATATTTGTATAGATACTCCCTCAGGCATTTTGGCTCATGGATTTTAAATGTCTGAGGGAGTGGCACTCGTCTGACAAGACGTTGCAATCACCACCATGTATAAACATTAGTGTGTATAACATCAATTTTACATGTGCACCTGTGCCCTACCCATGCGAGCCCATACAATAAGCTTTGATGTATATGTTGACTGCAAAAACAGAGAAAGCACGAGCTCATTAATCAATAACAATGCGCGAGAGAAAGGACACTTTCCTCACGTAGGTTCTCGATAAAGAAGAACCGTGAACGGGCAATCTATTGTGTGGTTTTGTAAGGCACGCTTTTCTTTTTATAAATAAAAAGTGTGGGTCAGAGTGACACAAAACTATAATTCCACCCAGGTTTACCAGTTTCATTTTATATAAGGCTAAAATTTAAGTGAAATTGTCGAATTATTTACATTGACGTGTGTTTATAAAACTAAAAGGCATGTAAAGAAACAAGGGAATATTAAAATATCCGGAAATGATACACATATTTCCGAGTCTACTGGTAGGTTATGCGACGGAGAAGATGTAAGGATTTTGACGTTTGACCTTTTTGTGTCGATAATGAGTTTTGAATATTCGAGATTAAGTGTGTGAAGGTTCTGCGTTTCTTAGATTATATATATACACACACACAAACAAATACATCCACATATAGTTATAAATAGGATCAACCAAATTCGTTTAGACACAGCTACAATAGCCATCAATACCATTTGGTAAGACAAAACAGGTTTGTCTAAATTTAAACAAAGAATAAATGATTGCGTTTGTATGTTTATCACTTCAAATAATTGTTATTTTATTTTTATATTTTTCCAATGTGACACTTGCTCTTTATTTCATAAACACGTGCGCACACGCGCATATATATATATATATATATATATATATATATATATATATATATATATATATATATATACATGTGTGTATAAATAAGTCGGGTCACATTGGAAAAATATAAAAGTAAAATAACACACACACTATATATATATATATATATATATATATATATATATATATATATATATACAAGCACACACACATGTAACGTAATCCCCCATTGAGGAGCGTTAGAACTACGCTGAGGTAGCTTTTGTATTCCCGGGTGACGCCAAATAACCCAAGGATTTAAGACAGAGAAGATAAATAAGCATATTTTATTTCGTGTCAAAATAGATATTGTTTGAAAACCAGAGAAATATATTTTTACGGCTAAAAGTTGAAGAAGGAAATTTCACTTAGAACCTTGTCTGGCCTTAAATGAACTCAGGGTCGGATGTCAGAATTGACATCTGTCCTTGAAAATGGTGAGAGAATTTCAGGTGTGGGAATGGTGCCCACCTAGGGACCTGGGGCTTTCGATTTCGTGGAGATTTCATGGCGAAATCTTATTGGCTGGGGAGAATTTCCACCCCCATCCACATACCTTACTATATATACGACTGTCGTGCGAAAATTAGACAGAGTAGAGTTTCAGATCAGAGCGAGTTGAGAGTTTGAAAGCAGAGTGCTTGTTGAATCCGAGATAGAGACGTGAACCCTCCCCACCTCATCCATCCATCGGTCGCTGTCTGTGAAGAGAGTTGAGACTTTGAAAAGAACTTACAAAATCTGAATGAGAATTGTAAAAAACACTTTGGTACATAATTTTGTGAAAATTAAGCCTTTGTATATAGACTACAATTGTTTGTCTTTCTTCCTGCCTGCCGCTTCGATATTCGCTTTCAGCATACCAGATTTATGTAACAACCTCCGAGGAGTCTAGACGACACGTGCCGAGAATCCAGAGAAATAAGAGTCCTAACCACCTCCTCGAGGGAGGCGTTACACACACACACACACACACAACACACACACACACACACACACACACACACACATATATATATATATATATGTGTGTGTGTGTATGTGTATAAATAAGTAGGGTAACCAAATATGTAATGCCCCTGACTCACTTTCAGTTGTCTGATCGAGCTGAAATTTTGCATGTGCAATGATTTATATCTCTACGGGTTATGTGGCAAATTTCAGCTCTGAACGAATCGTGGTTTCTGTTTCACATGTGTTTGAAGTTAGTCAGGTGTGAAATTGAGCCTGTTGAATGTCGAGCAGTGATCTGTTTTTTATATTTGAAAGGACGCACACCACAGAAGACTTTTGATGAAATGTAAATAAAAAACGCGGTGATAATTCCCCATCATATGACCTTGTAAAACGCTGGCATCGCGAATTCAAACATGGCTGGAAGTCTGTGGAAACAGCTCCCAGACCTGGTCGCCCCCCTCCTTCCATTGATGAGGCATCTGTCCGTCAAGTTGAGGCTGCCATTTTGGAAGATCGGCGCATTACTATTCGCTAAATAGCCCAAGATGTCAAGATTAGTACAGGGTATGTGTTAACTATCATCATGACCATTTGCATATGCATAAGGTGTCTGCCAGATGGATCACCAGGTTGCTCACAACATTCCAGAAGCGAGAACGCGTCGAGTGCTCGAGGATGAATTTGGAGATGTGCCAAGAAGATGAGTCAAAGTTTTTCAAAAGACTGATTACACAGGATGAAACCTGGGTCCATCACTATAATCCAGAAACCAAAGCCCAGTCAATGCAGTGGAACCACTTGGCATGACCACCTTCAAAGAAGGCAAGGGTGCAGCCCTTCACTAGAAAACGTCATACTACCAGTCTTGTGGGTCCAGGACGGAGTAGTGATGACAGATTTCCTGGCAAAGGGTACCACAATTAAAGAAGCCAATTATGCTGCACTTTTGAGGAAATTAAGGGAAGCTATCAAAATCAAGAGACGGGGCAAGATCAGCAAAGGTACCCTCCTGCTGCAGGACAAAGCTCCAGTCCACAACTCGCATGTCGCCAGATCAGAAGCACGGGCGTTTGGTTATGAAATTCTACCCCCTCCTGCCTACTCTCCTGACCTTGCACCCTCTGACTTTCACCTCTTCCCAGCCATGAAGTTGTTTTTGAAAGGAAGGCGTTTCCCAGATGATGCAGCCTTGATTTCTGAAGTCACGTCGTGGTTGGAGGACCAACCTGGAGTTTTCTACAAAAACGGTCTCCAGAGTTGCATCAAACGATAGGAGAAATGCATAACTCTGGGTGGTTCCTATGTAGAGAAAGACTAATAACTGTGCCAAGTTTCGTTGTTCTACTGCTATGGGAAGTGGGTCAGAGGCATTACTTATTGCACGCCCCTCGTGTATATATATATATTCCTGGTCAAAATCATAAGACCACTTAAGAAAGTAAGCGTTTACGCATATTATCGAATTTTTAATCAAATAAATGGTTGAAACCATTGCCAAAAGGGAAAATAACCTTAACCCTGATCTAATAATTATTTTTTAAAAAACAAACATTTTCACCTGGTTAAAATGATAAGACCACTTTAATAAAATCGGCTAATTTTGAAAAAATGAATACGAAAAGCTTTCTATGTTAGTAAAAGCAGCTTATTAGTGGATAAAAAAACATCTTACTAAATTATAAATGGAAAAAGAGAAACCATTATTAGAGTTTGAGAGAGGAAGGATCTCTGAGTTTAATTGGGGCGGACACTCTCATGGATCCATTGCAAACGAAGTGAATCGTAGCAAAACGGTCATTACAATTTTTTTTTTTTTAAATCCAGATCAATATGGGCACAAAAAGAGTCCAGGTCGACCAAAAAAAATAAACCCATCATTGGATCGTCGTATCAGAAGAAGTAAAAAAAAAACTCCAGTATGATCTCACGTGGATTGAAAAGCCAAACAGTAGCAGAATGTAGTCCTAAAACCATCAGAAGGCATCTGAAAATGAAGGGTTTCAATCATTTGAAGCGACTGAAGAAACCACGTCTTCTTGAACAGCACAAAACTAACTGACTTAAATATGCCGCCAAATACCAGACTTGGTAGGAAGAGAAGTGGGAAAATGTAATTTTCCTCGATGAGAAAAAGTTTAATCTAGATGGTCCAGATGGATTTCAACACTATTGGCCTAATGAAATTTTGCCCAAAGAGACTTTTTAAACTCGGCATAGTGGAGGAGGGTCTTTAATGATATGGGGTGCTTTCTCATCAGCTGGGACACTAAAGTTACAAGTAGTGGACGGCCGGCAAACATCATTGAAGTACATTCCAATATTTTAAAATGCTTCTATCAGGACTGAAGGTCCACGTCTATGTGGAAGAAATTGGATTTTCCAGCAAGACAACGTTGCGATACACACTTCTCAACAAGCACGAGACTACTTTTCTTCAAATAATATAGCATTGTTAGATCATCCAGCATATTCTCCGAACCTCAATCCCATTAAAAATCTTTGGGGATGGATGGCAAAAGAAGTGTTCAAGGATGGAACCCGGTATGATTCGATAAAGGAACTTTTTGATACAGTTTTCAGTACATGGGATGAAATTCCTTCGACACTGATGAAAAACTTAGTAGCAAGCGTGCCGAAGAGAATTTTTGAAGTAATTCGTAATAATAGAGGCTATACTAAATACTGAGACTCTTTTTGGTAATTTATAATTGCCTTTTGTTAGATAAATTATCAGTGGTCTTATCATTTTGATCAGGGGAAAATGTTTGTTTTTGCAAAAATAATTATAAGATCAGGGTTAAGGTTTCGAATGAAGCAGATTTCATGTTTTTTTCCATCATATTTTCCTTTTTGGCAATGGTTTCAACCATTTGTTTGATTAAAAATTCGATAATATGCGCAAACGCTTATTTTCTTAAGTGGTCTTATCATTTTGACCAGGACTGTATATATATATATATATATATATATATATATATATATATATATATATATATATATATATATATATATATGATTTTGACCAGGACTGTATATATATATATATATATATATATATATATATATATATATATTTGGCTGTTTTTGAACCCAGTCTTATGATTTTGACCAGGACTATATATATATATATATATATATATATATATATATATATATATATATATATATATATATATATATATATATAAATCATAAGACTGGGTTCAAAAACAGCCAACAGAAAATGGAATCTGATTTATTAAAGTATGATAGTTTATAAAAAGGAAGGGTTGTAAAGAGATAGCTTCGAATTTGGGAGTATCAAAACCAAAGCAAAATATGATGAAAGTAAAAATAAAATAAATAAACCCCATAATTTATTATACCATAACTGTTCACACTGAAACGCTTATCACAATATTCTATGGATCTATATTAAAAAACCTTGTTAAACGTTGTGACATATTTCTATTCTATGGAGGTCACGCGTGAACGAACACCCCATAATTTTATTATACCACATTTCTTCAAACTGAAACATAATTATCAAAGTATACTTACGCAGATAGATGTGAAAAGTCTTTATTAAAGTTTGTACCTATTTCATTCTATGGAGGCCAGGCGCGAACGCAGACCCGAAAATTTCATTATACCATCCCTATTCAAGTTAAAACATACTTATCAAAGTATTCTTATGTACATGAATATAAAAAAAAAAACTTGTAAACGTTTTTCTTTTTAATTTTTTAATTTTTTATTTATATACTTTGTGGACCAGGCGCGAACGCAGGCCCCACAATTTTTATGGACCACCGTTCTGCCAGATCAAACATACTCAATCGTGTGTCTCGATATATCTTCTATCATTATATGTAATCAGTTTTTTAAAATAGTCAATCATATAGAAGCATATTCGTAACCAGATACACACACACATTCACACACACAGACATTTAGCTTTATATTTTATATATATATATATATATATATATATATATATATATATATATATATATATACAGGTTGGAGGTGCCCAAATGTCGGGACTAATGAAGACAATATATATATATATATATATATATATATATATATATATATATATATATATATATATTAGCTATTAATTTGAAACATATGCAACAAATTACAAATAAAGGTATTATTTCGTTTCAAAACACGGTGCGTAAATTCACTATTGATCATACGATAGCTTGCTTCATCGGATGAAACTTATTGCATCTCCTAAATGGATGGGGAGAAAACAAAGGCTTTGCTATTGTCGATAAAGCGAGATGGGCAGAGGTTTCATGTAATTTGTATCGTTGAAGACTGGATCGAACTGACCGGAAATGGTTGGCCTTTAAGCGCTGGCGGGCCAGTACCCAAGCACAGAAGAGTGGCTGATCCGAAATTGGAAACGCCTTGGGGCGAATGAGGTTGAAACGAAAGAAAAAGAAGGGAGAATTAATACACCTATGTAGCATCCCGAAGTAACTCCATAGTATGACCGTCAAGAGAAAGTAAAATGTTCGTAAAGACACGAGGAGTGTTACTCTTGATGAACCCAAGATTTCTTGGCCAGTCTTCTGTTTTGTAATAGAAACGTTATGGAGACATGGCCTCCAGCATTTCAAATTAACTGCTAGATTACAGTCATTTCACATTTTGGTGTAGCTCTCCTCATAAATAGTATAAACACACACAAATATATATATATATATATATATATATATATATATATATATATATGTATTTGTGTGTGTGTGTGTGTGTGTGTGTGTGTGTGTGTGTGTTGTATATATTGTATTTGTCATAACTGTTTATTGTTGCGATGCCAGGATGTGAACACACCCTTGGGAGAGATTCCCATACATGCCTGCAGTGGGTGTATATATTAAGAAAATGGTATTACTTGACCCATGGCCAGCGACGAATTGTGCGCGCGAAATTGGTGCTGATCGTATCTGACTTGAGGCGAAATAAGATTGTTTCTGAATAAATTTTACTTAAAAGCAATTCGGGCGTCCATGCCAAAAGAAATATCAGAGAAGACAAATTTGGGCGGGAATGCATTTCCAGATGTAAGATAGCCTTTCAAACTATGTTTTTCGTATGTATTAGCGATAGTCACATATCCTACGATAGCTTGCTTAAGAAGTGTTGAAAATAGTGTGAATTTATAAATATTTACGAAAGACAGCCGCACCTGCAATTAGAAACCTCCAACTATGTACATGAATATGTACACACACACATGTATATATATATATATATATATATATATATATATATATATATATATATATATATATATATATATATATATGTGGGCAGCAAGTCATAATTAAACGTCTGATTGAACACGGCAGGACAATTCCTTTTTCCGATCTGTCTGGATATCTTTTCCATTTGTCGAGCGGTCTTTTTTCATTTCAGCAGACACGTTGTATAAAATTGACCCCAAATGTTGTTGGTCGGACATATTCTTCTCAAGCGCTTTCTATCGGTGCATCCGATTATCATCAGGAGTGATTATTGTTATTTTATAACAACATTAAAATTACTAGAAGCCACACTTATCAAAAAAATACGGCCCCTTTTAAACCGGATCTCATTTAACACCTGGACAAATATGCTAAAAGCATTGAAAAACTAACAAGAAACCAAATAAATAAACTATCAAATCGGGAAATCGAAATTAAAAAAAAACAAAAATAATTCGACCCAACCCTCCTGCACCCACCAATTGAAAAAATATATATAAATACACCAATCCTTAAAGGAAAATAAAAAGAAAGCAACAACAATCACTTCTGAGGATTATCGGATGAACCGATAGAAAATGTGTCAGAAAAATATTACCGAACAACAACTTCTGGGTGCCATTTTACATAACATGCCTACTGAAATTAAAAAAAAAAAACGCTCGGCAAATGGAAAAGATACACAGAAAGATCGAAAAAAAGAATATCTCTGTCGTGGTCAATCAGATGAGCCTGAATATATATATATATATATATATATATATATATATATATATATATATATATATATATATATTGACTTTTACATAATAAATATTTATATATATATTGACTTTTACATGATAAATACGAAATCTCCATTAAATGAAATATAATACTAAAAGATATTTTACAACCGAACTACGTCGCGCGGCCGACTAGTACACACACACACACACACACACACACACACACACACACACACACACACACACACACATATATATATATATATATATATATATATATATGTGTGTGTGTGTGTGTGTGTGTGTGTGTGTGTGTGTGTGTGTTTGTACTAGTCGGCCGCGCGACGTTGTTCGGTTGTAAAATATCTTTTAGTATTATATTTCATTTAATGGAGATTTCGTATTTATCATGTAAAAGTCAATACTCTATCGAGTATAATATTGTACATAATTAATATTAATGTATTTAAAAGTAAAAATAAAAGATGAATTGTGTGTCAGAAGCTAGAATCGGAAAAAAATTACACTTTTCCAGAGTTATCGGTAAGCGGATGACTTAAATCCATATGTACACAAAATTTGCAAAAATAACTTTGTTGAACACAACTTTTTAATCGCGCATGTGTAGTAAAAATAAATTTAAAAAACAAATATAGTCGATTACATCCAATTTTTTTACCAATTTAAATTCTTTATTCGCTGTTTTAACCAAGCCAAATCAAAAGTGTGCTCTAGGTTCAAATACTTTATGTATCAAATTTTAGCTGTGTAAACAGTGATGTTTATTAACGCATGTACACTTAAATATATATATATATATATATATATATATATATATATATATATATATATATATATATATATATGTTAAAATTTTGTTCTTTAGAAGCGCTGGTTGAGTTTGAATTAAATAAGATACATATTATATACGTTTGCAGCCAGACCCACCGCATTGTAACAAAATAAAAAGATCTATATTTTGTTAGAAAAAAACATACTGCAGATGATGGTTTCCGGCGAAATATATTAATGAACTTTAACATAAATTTCTAAAAAAATAAACATAAAAAAAGATAACGCATTTTTACAAAATAAACAGATATTTAGTATGTTTGAAATTTATGTTAAAGTTCATAACTATATTTCGAAAGACACCTTCATCTTCCGAGACTGAAAGAACTACCGTAGAAACAGCAAACGGTTAATTCTCTGCCCCAACAACATCATGTCAAAAAAACAAATAAAAAAACATACTGAAGATGAAGGTTTCCTTCGAAATATATTCTTGAAATTTAACATAAATTTAAAACTAAATAAATATCTGTTTATTTTGTAACAATGCGTTGGTTCTGGCTTCAGACATATATAATGCGGATCTTATTTAATTCAAACTCAACCAGCGCTTCTAAGGAAAAAAAATCTTAACGCGAATCTCGCGTGACTAAATGCACCGTTCCGAGATTAAAAAAAAAAAAACTACTATAGAAACAACAAGCGGCTAATTCTTTGTTCCAACAACATCGTGGCAAAAAAAAAAAAAAAAAAAAAAAACCCGACTTACTGAAGATGACGGTTTCCGTCGAAATATATTTATGGGCTTTACATAAATTTCTAATAGAATAACCATTTGTTTATTTTATAACAATTCGTTGGATCTGGCTTCAAACGTATATAATACGTATCTTATTGTATATATATATATATATATATATATATATATATATATATATATATATTGTAATAATCTACACTTATATACGCCTCAGCAGCCACATCTGACACTACTTTTGACTGCAGCCTCTGTGGCCAAACCTGCTCGCCCCGCATCGTTCTCGTCAGCCACAAGCGTGCCTGCATCCGACGTGGACAACCCTCTTAATAGTGACTTCGTTTGCGAAGTACACCTAATAGTATATGTATATATGTACATACGTATAAAGAGAGAGGGATAATATATGTATATATGTACATACGTATAAAGAGAGAGATGACACAGTTCTAGCATATACACACGCATATATATATATATATATATATATATATATATATATATATATATATATATATGCGTGTGTATATGCTAGAACTGTGTCATCTTAAATTCTACGCAGTTATGTCAGATAGTTAAACTTACATATAATGAGAAACGATGAATAACAATAAGCATATTAAGATATTCGTTTTAATAATTTTTAAGAGAAAAAGTAGGTTTTTAATATCAGTGTCAGTGCAACAATAACTCAACTTTATATGTATTTAAGTGTGTAAATATGTGGCTACTTTTCTGTCTGTCTGTCTGTCTCTCTCTCTTTTATATATATATATATATATATATATATATATATATATAGTAGCAAAAGTACCCGTCGTTGACTGGGTTCAAAAACAGCCTACAGAAAATGGAATCTGATTTATGAAAGTATGATAGGTTATGAAAAGGAACGGTTGTAAAGAGATAGCTTCGAATTTGGGGGTATCAAAACAAAAGCAAAACATGACGAAATAAAAATAAAATAGATAAACCCCCCTAATTTATTATACCATACCTGTTCACTTATCACAATATTCTGTGGATCTATATTAAAAAACCTTGTTAAACTTTGTGACATGTTTCCATTCTGTGGAGGTCAGGCACGAAAGAACACCCTATAATTTTATACCATATTTCTTCAAACTGAAATATAATTATCAAAGTATAATTACGTAGATAGATTTGAAAAGTCTTTATTAAAGTGTGTGCCTATTTCCATTCTATGAAGGCCAGGCGCTAACGCAGACCCCACAATTTTTATGAACCACCGTTCTGACAGATCAAACATACCCGATCCTGTGTCTCGATACATCTATCATTATATGTAATCAGTGTTTATTAAAATATTCCACCGTATAGGAGCCTATTAGTGACCAGACACACACACACATACACACACACATACACACGCAGACATTCAGACATATATATATATAAATTATTTTATGTAAATTTGTCAATTACTTTTTCTAATATACAAGTTTCGTTGTTACGGACATATAGCTTCGGGGTAAGTGTTTGTGCTTTATCTCTGTGCCAAGTCTTCATCGTTTCCGAAAACGCCGTGAAATCAGAAAGAATTAGTAAGCATTTTATTTAAATGGGCACACATCAAACGGGAGCTTTCCTTTGATGCCATCTTTAATAGCGTAGAGATTTCACCCTTTCCAATCGACCTAAAATTATTCGATTGTTTAAAATAAACAGATATAATAAAACACAAATAAAAGCTCCAAGAAATCTTCCTAAATTAAAACTATATTAATAGACGTTTATTAAAAATCAAATGCATTTTTTTAAAACAAAAGTATGTTTTAACAAATAAAATAAGCAATCCGCCAAATACACACGATGACGTGATATGAAAAGTATTATAAATATTTCATCGATCAGCTTAAAGAGAACGCTTTAAATGTCGTAACAGTTGTTCTTAAAATCAGTTTTACGTTGAATTCATCTTGAATGATTAGATATCAAACAGATTCAATATACGTTATCGTTGATAAAATAATCGGGTCGAAGGTGCTGAAGAAGGAGTAACGCCAATAAAGTTGAAATGGACGTGTTGCAGCAAGACCTTTTTTAAGTGGTAGGGAAAGCAACGGTAATGAATGCATTTATTAAAAAAGGAAAAATGCCGACCCGGATGTTTATTGATCTCTTTCCAGGTTCATTTTTATGAATTACTAAAGTAAGTGTAACGCCACACAATGTTGCATCTATAATATAAGATTTGAGACCGATCGTCTAAAAAAGGAACCAAAGTATGAATCTGAAAGAGAACGATGGAATAACAAGATCAATTTGAAATAACGCTGTGTAAAAGAAAATAAAATGTAAAAGAAATACACAATTCGAGAGAAATGGCCGTGCGTGTCTGAATAAGCTTAAAGAAAACTTAAAATGTGGAAAGAGAGAACCAGAAAGGGAAAGTGTAATTTTGTTGAAGTTGAGGAAAGAAGGCGATTGATAGGAAAGAATGGTCCAACAAATTAGTCATAACGAGATATTTTAAAAGACAATTGTTTGTGTACGATGTAAGTGGTTGCACACTGCAATCGCGTTACACGAAGTTCAAACCTTTTGATGGAGCATAAATATCGACTTGCAAATCAACAAAGATGTTAACTCACTGATGGAATGGTCAACGGTATACAATATGCATCACTTATTCGCAAGATTCGGCTTGACAATGGCCAATTAGCGTGTCGACCTTAAATAGCGTGTCGAGTTTCTGGTCATTTTTTTTTTCGAAAACATCTATAGCTGCAGCGTCTCTCTCCCTCCTCTTGACCTGAAATACTTTTTAATCAAGCTTATGCAAAGATCAGGCAAAACTATTCTCAGGTAAATAATTTCTCATACTGAATTCGTGAGTATCTAGTCTCACAAGCTTGGGTATCGTGATTTTTGGAAGAACCTGCAATTATGTTGTTAGCATGAAAAGTCTGCTATTCCTTCTTATTTTGATTGTCCTCAGGTCATTTCATCTTATATGGATCACTTTTCTCATTTTTTTCAAGTAAGTCTTCTCTTGAAAATTTATGGCCATTGTTTCTTATTTTCCACTGTAAATATGATCATCATCGTATCTCATTATTACTCAAAAGTTCTATGTTGGTTTTTGGTTTTGATAATTCTATAGCTTTCAGTTCTCGTTCTCAAACATTGGGATCGTGAAATGTCATTCATGTTGTCGAAATTATTTAATTTATGTTTGTCTTTATCCTATTCTCATGTTTGTTGTAAAAAGTATTATGTTGTCGCTATCTTTAAAAGTGCTGGGGATCGGTTTGATCTATCGTGTTGTTAGTCTTCTCTCTGTTATTTGCAAAGTTTCTTAAAAAGTTGGTAAATTGCAAGCTTTTCATTTTCTGGAAAGTTTGGGCTTCTTTATTGATATTAAGCAAAACAGGAAATATTTGACAAAAAAAAAAAACGAATACCAATGCTGACAAGGTTAGACTTTACAATTTTATAGCTCCCAGTGCTCGTTCTCAAACAAAGTAAATACTTTCTCTTACAATGTGATTTTATTATTTTTATTGAATTATGTAACACCATAAAATTGTATGACTATTTATTTGAACTTATAAATTTATCTCATATCAGTCAAGAAATATAAGTAAACTCATATTTGCTGTTTATTATTTTTTCTGTCAAAAAACTAATCTTTACGCTATCCAGAAAGATATCAGCGTCATCAACATATTATTTTATTAAATTTACAGAAATTTTCAAAGGTCCTGCTTATTTAAAACAAATAGGTTTAAAAGTGTTTAGTTTACAACTTAACGGTATATGGAGGAAGTTAATCGAAATATAACAAAGTATCATTAATTTATGTTTGTATATATTTATATCATATATATCTAGGTCTGTCTGTTTGCCAGTCTCTCTATCTGTCCGTTACACATCCTCTCAAAAATACTAGGTTCATCAGTCTGAAATTTTGTTTCAATAGAGGAATTTTATTAGAATGGCATGGACAGTTGCAATAATATTTACAGTGTTCCACGATAATAAAAGGAGACTGGAATTCAGGAAACAGCAGTTGGGAATTTTACATAAACAAACGTTTAGATGTTAACAATTAAAGGGATGGCTATGACATAAGATTGACGGCACCATCTTTTTTCCTTTTTGTCGGGTAAATTGGCGATACCCGGCATCGACACTATCCCACATTTATTATGCAAGATGCATTGCAATACATATGTTTCGTTCTTTTATTTTGCTCGTTGTCTTTTAATGTAATTGTATTGTAGGTTCAAAGTGGTTTTAGTGATCTTTGACGCCAGAACGACTATTAATCTTTTTATTCATTTAATTGGCAAAGAATAAACGCACAGGCGATTGCCATATACAAGGGGACAATTCAGTGAGAATTTAGGTGGCTATGTACAAATAGAAACTATACAGGGGAAAAACCGTGGATGTCCGACTAGCGTCTGTCCAATACCGCATTGAATATAGAGCGGGCTGGTAACGATATCATCGGGTAGCTGATTCCACGAAGATGCCACTCGAACAAAGAACGCTGTTTGGTGTTCAAGCCTCCGGAACCGTCGAAGGTAGATCTTTTACGTATGCCCACGAAGCCGGCGATCGGAGGAAGGGGTGAAGAACAGGTCTCGGTCCAGGGCGCATCGTCCATGGGAGATGTTGTAGGCAAGGATGAGGTCGCTTCGAAGTCTCCTTCCTGTAATAACGCCGATCTGCAGTAGTTAGTTGTGAACTGAATCGACTAGTGACCAGCCGACTCTTATTGATCCATTTCAGATTTCAGGACATTGCTCTAAAAGCAATGTAGAGTCCGATTTTTAGTATATTAACTTTTTTTTACGCTTTTTCTTTTCTTTTAATCTAACTGATGTTTTTGTTAGATTTCTAGCTTCAAAATGGTACGTCGAAGTGTCGACTTTACGAATTGGGATTTAGATTTAAAAAATTTATTTCTATATTTGGATTTTAATTGACAGGAAACCTATAAAATAAATGTAACGTCGCAAAAAAAGAAATAAATAAAAGTGCAAATCAAACGTATTTATTCGTGGTTCTTCCAAAATAACGCATTTCATTATCTTTTTACAACGGTTTGCCGTATAATGTAAGCTTTTTGATTTTTTTCCCCGCAACCTTACGCTGGCACTAGTGAGCACCTTCTCGCTCTCGATCGCCCTCGAGTTCACACGTCAATTTTTCCAGGTCCAAACTTTGCTTCTCCTCTGGACCACGTGCTGTCCTTTTATCCCCTTTCTTTGACTCTCGTCCGTTTTCCCCTGACGCCAGCGCGTGCACACTTGCTTAATTTACATAGGTGCTCAAACGCCTGCTGCTGTTAATATTCGCGTTACTTAGCTATCCTTTTCTTACACGCATCACACATGCTATATCACATATATAACTATGCATATTTTTATATAGCTGATTTTTTTCTGACTTAATGAGATTATAGTTTCCTAAATATATACAGAATATATTTGGATTATCAAAATGTGGTAGTTAAAACATCACTAGCTTATATGTGCTGCCATCTGGTGAGAAGTTACTAATTATTGAATGTAAACGACTTTTTCCGTTTAACAGCTGCTCCTCAAATATGTTCTTTAATTATTTTCCTGCAATTTTAAAAAACTATAATATAATAGACATTGTTAAGTTAAAAACTTGCGCATATGATATGTATATTTATCGATTTATACGTACAGTGTATCATCTATGTATTATTATATATCGTTAGAACTTTGATATATATATATATATATATATATATATATGTGTGTGTGTGTGTGTGTGTGTGTATATATGTATGTGTGTATGTATATATTAATGATAACAAAGGGATGTAGTGTTTACCTGATATACACAATGGTAAACTTCAAACTAATATAAATAACAGTATTTATATATAGAAAATGTATTCCTAACAGAATGATCAAAGCTCAATACGCAATAGAGAGTGATCTTATTATAAGAGAAAGAAAATTAAAACTATTAGTTGAACTTTACAATCCAAATTTATTGTTCGACTGAATATTCCAAAAAACAATTTACAAAGTCCTTATTCCACAGAGTTGCAAAGAATGCTATTCTTATTATTATTTTCATTAGGGGACATATACAAATCAGAAATCTTTCTCTTACACACACACACACACACACACACACACATATATATATATATATATATATATATATATATATATATATATATAAGCACAATTAAATTTTGCAAATTATAAATTTAAAAATAATTACAAAAATATAATTTCGACAAGGAGTGAGAAGAAATTAAAGTTCTATGAATAGCTCATATAATTACAGGAAACGGTCAAAGATTAATTAACTAACCGCTGTTGTTTAAAAGTCTTTGTAAGATGTTATACGGTCTTTAGCTTCAATAATTATGTAAGCGGTTAATGGAGGTGACATTTTTATTATTCATATATTAGTTAGCAAAATGAAAAATATAGAGAAAAAGTTTGATGGTAAAATGCATATACCCATATGAGATAATCCCCCCCCCAAATTTATTCGAAATTAATGTAATGCAAAATCTACTTTTAAGTGAACATTCTAAATATTGTCTGTTGGTTCTGCTCTTATAACATAGTCAGTAGTCGTCTCGTCTCCAGTACATTTTAGAGACGTTAATTCTGCATATAAAAATATAAAGATATAACTTCCAATTTCCCTTTTGATAAATAATGTTCTCTTAATATAAGAAGTATGGCGTAGTTTGCTTGAAGCCTTGTTAGAGAATAAAAGGTATTTTTAAAGGCTACAACAATGCAAGAATGTACAGTCGTTGTGTGAAAATAAATAAATAAATAAATAAATATATGAATAATAAATAATCCATTTGTTTTTAAATTTATTTATTATATTTTTTCATGATGTATATCTATTCATTTATCTACGTGAATTTTCACTGTGGTTGGTACTTAATTCCAAATGTCATTTCGGATAATAACCCATCGTCAGTGGAGAAATGAATCATCTCTCTCGGATCTATAATTGCAAAATGGCTGTTTTATTTAGATTTAAATCCAAACGTTCAGGGGAGATAATTCTATAGATTTGAAGATCAAGGGACTTAATTAAAATTCAGCTTAATATGGTTATGTCTGGCGTTGTTGTTTAAAAGTTTTTGAAAATGTCGTTTTTTTTTGTGTGTGTGTATTTTAAATTCAAACGGTCAAAGATTAATTAACTAACCGCTATTATTTAAAAGTCTTTGTAAGATATTAGACGGTCTGTAGCTTCAATAATTATGTAAGTGGTTAATGGAGGTGACATTTTTATTAGTCATATATTTATTTATCTTCTCGCAACGACTCTAGGTCCTGGATATGACCTAAAACTATATCCGATGGTGAGGCCCCACTTTGCGGGCCTTAGGGAGTGTGGAGCCACCCATTAATTATCATTGCTCCTAGGTCCACTCTGGCCCGGAGAGGTAGTACCTGCTAGGGTCCCAACTATGGGTTAAATAGAATCTGACTTTAAAAATATATATATACTCCATTAAGAATCGTTCCTCAAAATAACTAGATTCGGCATTAAATAACCTGAAAAAGGTTGATATGCCGTAAAACAAAAACAACTAACCAACTAACAATGACTCTACATTTCTGCATTGTTCTAGCTTTCTAAAAGCACATTTTGTTCTCTTAATATGTTCAACACCATCAACGTCCATAATCTAAGACATCTCTTCTTATCAGAGACAGACTTCTATCGTCTAAGAATTGAATCAGTTCTGCAAAACTGTTGCGTTTTTTTCGATAAATGAAATTGTAAGGATGCTTTGGTATAGATTAGCTAACTGTGTATAGTTTTCGTACCATTAAATAATCCAAAAATTTCACCTTCAACAATTCGAATTTGGATTCCAATCCGTCATAGTAAAGTTGATAACTTGGCGCATAACCTGTTATTGTGTAGCCATTCTGTTAAATAAAGATAGCGGAAGTAGATATAGTCGGTGAAGAATAAGTGTAGTTTTGATCATATGTTGTTCAGCCGTGTCAAGACAGAGACTTGTAGCGAACTGACTTGAATCCAAAATTCAATATTTTTTGATTAAGTCGGTGGCTTCTCATTTGTTTTTTGTCCTAACGCATAGTTATTAATAGGATCATCCTAATTCTTTAGCCATACTTATTATATCAACCAAAAACATTTAAATTAAGACAAAACAAGTTTTGTCTTAATTTGAATTATGTTATTCCCTTCAAATAATTATTTTACTTCTACATTTTTCCAATTTGGCACTTGCTATTGAGGAGGTCTTTAACCGTTGAAAAAATGTAAAAAAAGTATCATTATTTTATACACACGCATAAACACTCGCACACACACGCATATATATATATATATATATATATATATATATATATATATATATATATATATATATATATATATATATATTTAAATAAAATGGGTTAAGAAATTCCAACGAAAGAAAGATGTATATTTAAATAAGGGAGTAGTCGCCAACAATGTGTATTTTTTAACATTATTCTATTATTCCGTGTCTTGGTTTTTCATTGAGAATTATGTTTCGATCATTGTAATAAAGTTTTTAAGTCATTGAAATCGTTTTTACGCGCGTTTCAGACGTTCTGTGAAGCGTCCTCGTAAGAAATTATTTGCAAATGTGTTGGAGATGTAAAAATGTCAATTTTCGTAGTTCATTTGAAGCGTTTCCAAGGGGTGGAGGCTTGTAAGTGTTTATTATTCATTGGCATGTTCAATTTTGATTGCTCTTTTATTGGGCTTGTCCAGGCCGCTGATCTGGTTGTAGTAACTCTCTCTTTCTGCTAGTGTTTTTTTCTTTTCTTTTAGGGTGGGGTAGTGTGTGTGTGTGTGCGTGTGTGTGTGTGTGTGTGTGTGCGCGTGTGTGTGTGTGCGCGTGTGTGTGCGTGTGTGTGTTTGCTTTTATTGGTTTGAGAATGTATATACTGTTTTATAGTATTATGAGGTTATTTTCTTCGTTAGGAAGGTGACTGTGATCCGAGGTCGTTACTAATGTGTATGTGTGAGGAGGGGGGCAGCCCTTCTGAAATAAGGGTAGGGGTGCTTTCATTCTATTTTGATATTTATTTTTTGGATTCTTGGATTTTAGTATTGTGATTTTTCGTTTTAGTCTTTTCGGTTATTCCTTATATTATGTTTGTTTAGAAAGAGGGGTGTATTTAAAATATGTAATGGGGATTTTTTAATGTTTCTATTTATTTATCTCCCCATGTGGGTATGGTCAGACCCAGGATCGGTTCCTAGTGTGGGGGAGATATTGTTCCCCAGAGGGGGGGGGCAATTGGAGGAGGCATAGGTATGAGAGGGGGATGATAGAAGGGATGATAGCTGAGGAGGGAACGAGCGACGTGTTGGAACAGATATTATACTATGGTTCTAGGTGTTTCCTAGTGTTGTTGGTTTTGATGTTAAGTGGGGTTGGTATTGTTCAGAGTGTTGTATTAGAGATAGAGGTGTTATGTCTGTGTGTGGTTGTATGAGTATATTTGCTGATGAGGCTCTATAACATGCACGAGGGGACAAGGTAGAGACACTAGACGAATCTGCTAAATTTGTAGTGGAGCGAGGACAAAAGTTGATGATCACATTCAATACTGCCAATTTTAATGGGTTTCCTAATCTTTAAATGTATTATATATATATATATATATATATATATATATATATATATATATATATATATATATATATGAGGGGTTCGTGTGTGCGTGTGTGGGTGTTGGTGTGTGTATGTGTGTGTATGTGTAAGTGTGTTTAGTCGTTAGAAAAATTTTATCACTGCATCAGAATTTTCAATAAAAGTGATATTGGTTGAAAGCTCAACCCGCTCGTTTTTCTTTTTATCGGTACTGGAATTTGTAAAATTCCGTTAGATTCCGTGAATTTTATGGCAACGCCTTAAACAACAATGATATCAATATCCCAAGATTTTTTTTTAACTCGCTTGATTAATATACGCACAATTACCATTAATATCGGTGATGTTCACACGTTGTGTGAAAGCAGATTTCTTTCTACTTGGGAAGCCTTGGTCGGCAGAGGACACAGCAAGCTAATAGGAAGAGTATGTTGGAAAGTTTAAAAAGATAACTCATATAAACTCAAGCTAACATATTAAACCGTTTTTACTTTATATTCATCAGAATGCAATATTTTTAATTTTCATTTCTGCTCTACATTGATTTGAACTCGCCTTTACAACATTAATAAATCACTTAATCTTTCAAGAATTATATATATGTGTGTGTGTGTGTGTGTGTGTGTGTATTTAAATTGAAATTAAATGTTCACCCTAAAAAAGGCAGAGTGCTTCTTTCATGTAAGAGGCTACATTCGGGGCTATAAGTTGCAGGGCTACTATGTAGGGAGTTTAGCAGCAAGATGTCTGTTCACATTACACTCGAACTTCTGCGTGTCAGTACAGTAAGAAAAGCAGGAACCCGGAAGAGAGTTCCAAAGTCTAGCAGTTCTAGGGAAGAATAATAGCTTATAAAGCTTTCTTACGTCTAGGAAATTTCTACAACTCGGCGCAGTACATACAGCGCATAGCCTTCCCAAATTGCCACGCATCTGGTACTGGCTAGTCTCATCGTTGCTAAACTTCGGTAATCTGACGTAAACCAGTGTATAAACAGATTGTTCCATAATAATCTGTACGTATATATATATATATATATATATATATATATATATATATATATATATATATATGTGCGTGTGTATATATATATACATATATATGCATATATATGCATATATATATATATAATAAATGATTATAATGAATATATCTTTACATATATAATTATATT